>NC_046666.1:49174446-49181882 GCF_010883055.1 Belonocnema kinseyi | reverse complement strand
ATATTTCGAATCCGCCTTTCAGCACGCCGTTTTTTATGTCTTTAGTTTCGCATCCCTTTTTTTTTGTTTCGGGCACGCATAAAATATCTAGTTTCTTCGCGTGCATAGTTTCACGCAATTCTTTTACCTTGAGATCATTTACTCCCCTAGCATTCCAAACACCCAGTGTCCATTCGTCTTAGACGTTTAAATATAAAAAAATCTATACTTGACAGTTTTATTTACGCTCCATACCGCGGTCTCAGATGTTCATAATAAAAAATATAACGATATACAAAGTTATCTAAAGTTCAAAGCTGCATAGTTAAATAAAAAGACGAGTTTCAGTTGAATTTGAGTAATTCGACCCAAGCCACTTAACGCTCTGTCATATTCTTTGCCCTCCATATCGAGATTTAAGATGTTTAAATATAAAAAATGTAAAAAGATCCAAATTTAAAAGCTTCAGTTAAATAAATACACGTGTTCAGTGTTGATGCGACCCAAAGAATTTGATGATCTGAAATAACATTTACCCTTCATACTGCTGTTTAAGATCTTATAGATAAAAAATATAACAAAATCTAAAGTTTAAAGCTGCATAGTTATTTACACGGCCCCACAAAAACAATTCTGCAAACCCGAGCTAAAGCACCATATCTACACGTTTTTGAGGTATCTGAATTCGAATCCGGGGTCATTTTTACCCGATCAGGTCAGGATCAATTGAAGGTCAAAATGAAGAAAACCATTGGATCGGAGAAAACCTCCACTCTCAGAAGTTTTTGTGGTAGTTAAATCCGAATCAGAGATCAGATTGACCCTATGAGGTTAGGATCAAGGTCATGTTAAGGTCAAAATGAGAAAATACCATGTAATCGGCGTGAACCAATATTTAAGACGTTTTTGGGATCGCCAAATCCGAATCTGGGGACATTTTTACCCTATCAGATCGGGATGAAGGTCAAGCCACGATAAAAATAGAGAAAACCATGGAATCGAACTTATGGGGTCGAACTAGCCCCGGATTCGTAATTAGCGACCCCAAACACGTCTCAGAGTAGTGGTTTTCTCCAATTCTATGGTTTTCTCAATTTCAACCTTGTGATGACCTTCATTCTAACCTGACGGGGTCAATCTGACCCCGGCTTCAGATGCAGCGACCCTAAATGCGTCTGAGAGTAGATGTTTTCTCCAATCCATTGGTTTTCTCCGATCCAATGGTTTTTTTTCATTTTGACCTTAACTTGAACTTTTTCCTTAACCTGATGAGGTCAAACTGACTCCGCATTTGGATTCATCAACCCCAAAAACGTATGAGAGTAGAGTATTTCTCTGATCTAATGGTTTTTTCAATTTGACCTTCAATTGACCTTGGTCCTGTCCTGATGGGGTCAAACTGACCCTAGATTTGGATTTAGTGACCTCAGAAACGTATGAGTATGGTGTTTTATCTTGATTCGCAGAATTTTTTTGTGGGATTATTTTAGACGAGTTTCTTTTAAATTTGGCCCGAGCCACTTAAGACTCTAACTCAGGCTCCCTCCATAGCGTGGTCTAATCTAAGATGTTTAAACACCAAAAATATCACAAAATCTAAATTTAAAGTCGGCACTTTTGCTGTTTACGTTCCAGGCCCTCATTTTTCGTCACCTTCATGTTTATTCTTTTGTCAAGTATTTTCCCTCGATGTCACCGAGGCTCTGATCGCTTTTTATAGACTTCAAACGATCCCTCGAGATGGACGCACTTCTGAAAGTCCGAAATGTCACGTAAAACGCATCTCTCGGCATCAGACGAATGACGATGGCGCGGTTTAGTTTAGGTGCGCAGTATAGAGATCCCCTGAAGATTAAAGGGGAGAAAATCAGCGGTGCACGTGCAGACTCCAGTGCCTGGATCGTACTTCTTGTCGTGTATGTTGAACTGCGTCTCTCCGATGCATTAATCACCTTGCGACCATGCCTTGGTTTATGCAGCGCGTTACTTGGATTCTACCTTTGCTTCGTCGCCAGACCTCTAGTTATGCACTTGGACACACTGCACGTAAATACGTCATTCCTCTCATACGTGCCACGAATTGAAAAATTATCCGAGAAACTCAATTGTTTTTATGTCCTTACTGCGTTTTTAATTTGAGAAATTTAATACGCTGGAAACTTGATGTGAATACGATTAAGACTCATGCTCAAGTAAAATCGGTTCTCAGAAAAAAGACAGATTTTATTGCATCAAGTACATCAGGTTCTTGTTTGTCTCTACACATAAGTAGCATATTCGTTGGGAATCATTTCTAAACTACGTTTACCAATTCCTATTTTTTCGAACATCTCCTACACACTGGGTTAAACTAACCCCGTTCACTTTTTGGTTGTTTAAACTTCACAACTACTGAATCTTTTTACCTACCAAAATGTAGAGGTGTACGTTTAAGTTTGTTGAGTTAAGTTATATGTATTATAAGTGCCTTTAAAACATTTACCATATTTAAAAAATTAGCAAAAAACAATATTTTTGCAAAAAATAAAGTTTTATGAAAAAACCCATAACTTTTTTAATTTTTGATATTATCAGCTAAGAATTTATGTGAATACTCTCAAAGTACGCCTAAATAATAAAAAATAGTCTTACTTTGTACCCAAAAAAAGGTACTTATTCTTAACCAGCACAATCGTTGCACATATACTCGTGATGGCCCTTGCACAAACTTTAAAAACAGTCTTCAGCACGTTTTTCACTAACAAACGCTTATAATTGTTGAAAACGAAAAATCCAAATTTTAGTCAATTCGTCGTTAAGTGCAACCATGGGTCGCATCGACCCTGCTTCGATTTAAATTACTTCTCAACGACGACTGATGACTCGGCACGCTACACGCTTTACTAGTCTAAAACTGTAGTCGGGACATCGAAATATACTTATAAGGATACGGTACCGCAATTTTTTCAAACGCCTGAGTGATATTTTTGGTCAGAGTCGGTGACAGGGTCTAGATGACCCAGTGCGTACACAAAGGGTTTAAGAATTATTCTTATTTTTTATCTACTTACCAAAAAAAACAACATTTTTCTCGGTTTTTAGTTTAAATGCGGATTAAATTAATAAGCCGAAAAAAGAAAAATACACTACTTTTGGTTGAAAAGTCTACCATTATATTTTTGATTCAGAATTCATCTCGTTTGGTTAAAAATTCTAGTATTTGACTAAAAGATTAACTATTCCATTTTTCAGAAAATAATGTACAGAATTACTGAAAATAAAACTAAAATAATAAAATAACTAATAAAATAAGAATAAAACTCCTGATTTTATTTTCGGCAATTCTATACATTAACTTGGTTATTGGACATTCAATATAAGATTTTAAATTTGATTTTATTCTAATTCTAATTCTGTTGCCCGGAATTCATTTTTTCAAAGATTCATGATTTTAGTTAATAATTCATCTCTTTTGTTGAACATGTAACCATTTTTCTGAAAATTCTTCTTTTGGTTAAGAATTAATTTTTTTGAAATAATGTAACTATTCCATTTGTGTTTGAAAATTGAACTACTTTTTATTGAAAATTCATCTTTTTAGGTTGAAATTTCAACTTTTCGCTTCAAAGTTGAATATCCTTATTACACATTTCTTTCGTTAAGGATTCATAATCTTAGTTATAAATTCAACTTTTTGTTTAAAAATTAACTTTTTTGTAGAAAATTGATATGTTTGTGCTGAAAATTCAACTGTTTCGTAGAAAAATCATCATTTTGGCTTAGAAATTTTGAATGAAAATTTATTTAATTTTTGTTTAAAAACTGATATTTTGTAGACAAAAAATTCAACTATTCGGTTTA
The DNA here is from genome assembly GCF_010883055.1 of Belonocnema kinseyi. Classification (NCBI taxonomy): domain Eukaryota; kingdom Metazoa; phylum Arthropoda; class Insecta; order Hymenoptera; family Cynipidae; genus Belonocnema; species Belonocnema kinseyi. The sequence continues at coordinate 49,178,063 of NC_046666.1, read as the reverse complement.
AAATTCGCATTTTTTGGTTAAATTGTATTGGGTGTTATTTTAAATTCAAATTTTGTTGTTGAAATATCAACTATTATATTTTATATTGAAAATTCATCTCTTTGGTTGAAAACTGGACTACTTTATTAAGTTAAATTCTGGGAATATCAACAATTATGTAGAAAATTCAACTATGTGGTAGAAAATTAAACTGTTTTATAGAAGATTCGTTTTTTTATTTGAAATTAATTTTTTTAATTTGAAATTTGACAATTCAATTTTTCTGTTAATAATTGATTTTTGTATATTATAAATATAACTATTTATGTTCATAATTCTGCATTTTTTAGAAAATTCCTCTTTTTGGGTAAAAAAAGAATCTTTTAGCTTGAAAATTCAAGTTTTTCGTTAAAAATGTATACATATTGTTGAACATTTATTTTTTGAGTAAAAATATATTTTTTTAAACTTAAAGTATAACTATTTGATTAAAAACGCCTTTTTATTTTGAAGCTCCATATTTTTAGTTTAAAATTAAACTGTTTTGTCTCGAAAATTCGCCCTTTTGTCTTAAAAATTTAATAGTTTTGTAGAAAATTTTGTTCAGTGAAAATTTCAGTGTCCTATTTTTGGTTGAAAATTTTGTTGTTGTAGAAAATTAATCTTCTTGATTGAAAATTGAATTATTTGGTTAAAAATGTATTGCTTTTTAAAAAATGTGTCTTTCGGTTGAAAATGTTATTATTTAATTGAAAATCTAACTGTATTGTAGGAAGCTCGAATATTTAGCCTCAAGATTTCATTTTTTGGTTCAAAATTGATATATTCTGTAGATAATTTCTATTTCATAGTAGAAAAATAATCTTCTAGGTAGAAAATTCATATTTTTTTCTTTAAAATTCATACACTTTGGATTTAAATTTTTTCCTTGTTGACTGAACAATATTTTTTCTTGGGAATTCAAGTATTTTGTTGAAATTTCTTCTTTTTTGCTTTAATTTGACTGTTTCTGATTTTAAATAAAAATCTTCCCTAGTTAAAAATATCAACCATTATATTTTTTGTGAGATTATCTTTTTTTGTTGAAAATTCGCAACTACTTGTTTAAAAATCGAACTACTTTGTTAATTAGTAACGTTAAAATTTCATTTAAAGAAAATGAAAATAATGGTTAATAGGGAGCTCAAATTGTTCAAGGGAATTAAGAAGCCTTAAGTACTTTAATTTACCTGATATATAAATTTTTTAATTTTACTTTTGGTGCCTAAAGTCTCGGAGAGGGGGGAGCAGCCTTGGATTATGAGTGGACTAAAATAAATCGTTCCTTTGTACTTTTTCTACTTTTTACATTAATTCCTTCAATATTTTTTCAATCTGAGTAATTACTCCCTCTTAAATTTTGAAATTGGAAAGGATTTTAATTGAATATTTTAAATTAATTCAACGATTCTAATCTCAAACGTTCAATATCGTAGAATTTCAAATAAAATTTTTAGAAACTGGAAATATTTTTAGATTTGAGTGACTAGATTTTTTTTAACATTAAGAAATTGTATCTGAAAATTATAAATAGTTTCCTAAAATTCTGAATCACGGAACGAGTTCGAAGCGGACCAAGTATAGTGGTTGTGGTCACACTCAGAAAAATGTTTGTTTGAATCAAACAACAAAATTCGTTTGAATTCATATAATTGAATCAGACAAATGTCTTGCTTGAATTAAAAAAAATTCTATTTAATTTTAAGAAATGGAAACTATTTGCCTTATTGATTGAAATAAATATTTTGTTTGGTAAAATTTGTTTGATTTAAACAAAACATTGACTTTCATTAAACAATGCATTTTTTAAAATATGTTTATTCGAATTCAAAACAATATTTGATTCAAACAAAAAATACAGTACAAAGCAGTACTACCAAGTGCCGCTAGGCGCGATAAAGCGCTGCCGGCGGTTCCTAAGTAACTAACCTAGAATCTGAATTAATTTATCATGTGATTTATTTGATGGCATTGAAATTTGTTCATTGTTGTATTATTCTGAAGGTTCTGATTTAATGTGAAATCTTAAATTAATTGAAAAATAGATGAAATATCTCTAGTTTAGGAATTACTTGAATTGCAGGGCGTTTACCTTGGATATAATTGAAGATTTCGAATGTAAGTCTTTTTCAATACTAACCTCCTTTCTTTATAAAGATGATTTATGACATCAATCATGTTTTTTCTATTATAATCATTATTATATAATTAAAAGCAGGAGCATTTATACATACATTCAATTTAAATATCTAACTCTTGTTCATTTCTCATTATTCTAATTAATGATCGTTTTATTCAGAAATTAGAAGCACAGAGTTAAAAATTAACCAGAATTAAGCTTCGGAATGAATACGTGTTTCTGGTTTTACATATACAACGATAATTATGATTAGGAATAAACATATTATCGAGCTCATAAATTATTTTTATGAAGAATGCTGAATTTTGACGTTAAGTGTAAAAAAAGATTTACTTCACTTGAACAAAGTCTATAATTAATTGGAAATATATATAGTCAATGTAAACAATAACTTTAATTATTTTAAACAAGAGATTTATTTAAACATTTTTCTGAGTGCATGGGCGGCAATGCACTGCAAAAGGTTGTGTTGAATTATAAAGATACAGTAAAGACATTTTTTGATTATTTTTCAACTTGCCCCTTATATTCATATTATATTTATATTGTCGGGGCAAATATAGACTTGTTTTATATTGAATTAAATAAACCGAAATCCCTTAATTTGTTCCCTCGATTTTTTCTCACTCTCGCGAAAAGTATTTTTTCATTACGACACTTTACCAACACCTGACAAGAATCTGATTTTCTTTTTTTTTTCGCTGACACGAGTTGAGCAATGCATAGGCCATCGCGATAGAAGCGTTGCAAACACAGTAATCCGCCCACCCTGGTCTCCGTAACCGCCAATTTTGGGATTGCCGCCGGGTGCAGATTAGAACCACGATCGCTGCTGGCAAGTGCGCCCCTATCGCTGGATATTGCCGGATAAGAGACCGGACCCAATTAAATCGCTAATAACAAGCCTCGGCGCGCACTTGCACGCGCAACCTGTTAACTGACCTCTCACACTTTTTATTCATAGGTAATAGTCCCTCAAGTACGTCATTAATTCATCAATTACGGCATCAAGAATTTAATTTAAAAAAAACTGTAATCGACTTCAGGAAATTTACATTTTAATCGAAATTCAACAGATGCAGAGAATCACTCTTCTTATTATTTAACAAAAAATAATATGTTTTAAGTTCATTTCCTGGGTGACAAATGACTTTTTATTGTATTTAAAATCATTTTTTTGGGGGAATGTTGATTTTTTTATATTGTTAGCTTTCTGTTTAGGTAAATTGGGACAAATTAAATTATTTTTTATGTTTCCGCACACATTTTTATTAAATATGTAGAAATGAAATGAATTGGAAAATTCTCAAAAAATAAATTTCCCGAATTAGACGATTTCCGAATAATTAAATTCCCGAACATTAAGCCATTTCCCTTTCGGGGTAGGCGTGACTCACTCGGCAGGGGAAAGGAGTAGTGTGTGGATGGGATAGAGATTTTTCAGATTGATCCAGAATTC
>NC_046666.1:49075180-49174346 GCF_010883055.1 Belonocnema kinseyi | reverse complement strand
GTTCCCCACTTGGGTCCATTAATAGCCAAGGTCTTTGTTTCAGGCGTCGTTCACTCTACTGACACTCTTTTTATTAACTATTTTCCGCCATACTTTCCTGTCGCATTTATATAATATTACGAAATTGGAAAATTGCCAAATTTAAAAATCCACTAATAATAAAATTTCTGAAAAATAAATTTTAATATAATCAATAATAATATTGTTATCTAAAATATTACAATTAATTGTTGTATAATTTTAATTATAATAATTTAATTAATTTTTTAAATAAAAAATTTCATTGTTTAAATTCAGGAATTTTTTAGTTCAGATATATTATAATTCGGCAATCTTCTATCAGGAATTTTATTATTTGGAAATTTTTTAATTCGTTAATATTATTAATTGTCGGGAATTTTTCAGTTCTGATATTTTATAAATTGGAAATTTTCTGTCGGGAATTTCATTGTTCGGGATTTTTTAAATTTAATAATATTATAAATTAAACTGTCGGAAATTTTCCAATTCAATAATATTATAAAAATATAAACTGTTCGGAAATTTCATGATTAGCTAATTTTCCTATTCAATAATTTTATTATTTAGAAATCTTAATATTCGGTAATTTTATTCTTCTAAAATTATCTAATTCGAATTCAGAATATTTAGAATAAAATTTTGAAAATTAGAAAATTTCATTAAAAAGGAATTGAAACTTGAAATTGTATCATTTGTAATTCAACACGTTTAAAATTGAATAATTTTTAATTGAAGGTTAAGAAAAATAAATTTAACGTCATTTTCATCTTTAAAAATAGAAACGATTTCAATTAAAAACATTAAAAATTAAATTATTCTAAAAAAAGTTGAAAGTAATGTTAATTTGAAATGGTACATATAAAAAATGCAAAATTTCAACTACAGAAAGTTGAAAATTGAACGAATTCGAACTTAATCTGAGATTGAACAATTTTAACTATCGAAAATTTTGAATCGTCTCATTTTTAAGGCTGCAATTTTTGAAATTATTGTATTAATTTTTCATTGTTTTGAATGTAATAAAAAGATATTTCATTTTAAATTCTTCGATAAAAAATTCTTGAAACACAGAACTAGATAACCATAATTTTTATTGAAAATGGGTTTATTGTTTTAAAAAATCTTAACAAATCAAATACATATTATAATAAATGGATTTTTCAAAAGTGTGATTGTTTAAAACAATAATAATTTTTTAACAAATAAAAAAAATTATATCTTAAATCTTAAAGTAGTAATAGTACTATTCAACCTTTATAAGTATTAATATTTATTGAAATCATTATTATTCAATAACAAAATATATTTATTTGTTATTTTTATCAATACCAAGGCATTAAATGTGAAATTTCGCAAGATTTAATAGTGAAATTGTCCTAACAATTTTAGTAATTAAAATTAAAACTACAACACTGTAAAACTCAACAATTTAAAAAACAAATTTAATTTCAAACCAAAAGATTTTCAAACTTAATATTTTGAAACAAAAAATCTTTACTTTCAAGGCCTTAACAATTAAGCTGTTTTAAATTTGAGAATTCAAAACTATAATTTTAAATTCAATAATTATTTTTATTTAGATAATTACTAATCATTTTTTAAAAATTAACACTATCGTGAGTTCAATATTCTTCATTTTAGGACCATCGTTCCCCATCGATGGTTGTGCCAAGATGGTGAACAGGTCCGACAACTTTCCACTTGCCTTTTCTTTATTTTTAGGCCCTTACCCCCAAACTCAATTTATTCCTTAAATTTGGTTCAATTTTCTCAGCTGTCTAATTCGAAAGGATGTCCGGCTATAAAATTAATTTTTTTTTATTTTACTTACGTACCTTCTTTAATTTCTAGGAATTAAAAAATCGATAGAAAAAATTATACAAAATAAGTTAAAAAATATTATATTAAACATTTTCAAATCGAAATAAAAATTATTATTAAAATTTATTTTAATGAAACTTTTATAAAACCTTGTTTCTAGTAATGTCCAAAATAATTCGACTCGACTCCGAACCGATCGAAATCTGTATACGATTAAAGAGTCAAATTTTTAAATATTGATTACAATATATTTTATAGTGAAATTAGTTTTTAGTCAAAATGATGTTTCTAAACATTTTAATTGGACATTCAGTTTTTTTTAAATCTCCTAATAATATACCTTAATTTTAACCCAATCTCAATAAACAATGCCTCATATTTTTCTTTGAAACATTCTCTGCAATACTACTCGTTGCATCATGTTAAAAATAATTTGTTTATACAAAAAATTATTTTTATTTAAGTTAATCGAGTACAATAAATATGGAGAATATTACATAGAAAAATATGATCCATTCTTCCTTAAGGTGGAACAAAATTTTGATTTAATCAATAGGGTTGTAAGGTGTTTTCGACTGGAGTACTAAGATTTGATAAACTTAAAAAATAAAATATTTTAATAATAATAATTATTTAGTTTTACAAACGTACAATTGCACATTTTCTTTAGAAGTATGAAGAAATTATAAATAAACTTCAAATTCAATGCTCATCAAAAATATTAATCTTTGATCCATAAACTATACAAATTCCTATTCATTCATCATAGACTTCACAGTCATCTTTTTCGGCTGAAAATGCAGCAATTTGATTGCAATTGTTTTTCTTTTTCGGGTTTCAATTTCATATTTTTATTATGAATTTTATATTTTTTTGGTTAAAAATGTAATTGTGGTTAAAAATTAATTTATTTCAGTTAAGAAGTCACATTTGTGTGTTCAAAATTCAACTGCCTCGTAGAAAATTCGTACTTTTTGCTCTAAAATGAAACAATTTGGTATAAATTCTATTATTCGATGGAAGGTTAAACTGGTTTGTTACAAATTTATTTTCTTAGTTGAAGAATTATCATTATAATTGAAAATTAATTTCTTTGGTTGAAAATTTAACTATTTTGTTGATGATTCGTTTTTTTTCTTGATGAAAAATTAATGTTTTTAAACTGAACATTTAACTATTTCATCTATGGTTGAGAATTTTATCTGATTCAGTTGAAAGTTCAATTATCTAATTTGTTTTTAATTAAAAATTAAAATATTTTTTGCTCGAAATACCAATTATTGCAGTTTTTTAAATTTATCTTTTTAGTTTGAAAATATAACTAATTGGGTGACAGTTGAACTGCTTTCTTTAAACTTAATTTATTTTTATTTTAAATTATTCGTTTTAGTTAAAAAATCCATCTGGTTGAAAATTGAACTACTGTGTTGAAAATTCGTTTTTTGGCTTAAAATGAAACTTTTAAAGAAAAAGTTGAACTATTTAGTTGAAACTTCAGCAGTTTGATTGGAAACGAACTTTGTTCTTGCAAATTCAAATGTTTTGCAGAAAAATGTTCTTTTTGGCTTACAAAAAGGATGTGGTGCAAAATTTTAATGTCTTGTAGAAAATATTTTTTCAACTCATTTTTTAAATATAATTGATCTTTTCCATTCTGGTTTAAAAATTTATTTTTTAGTTCAAAACTTCAACTATTTCATTGAAAAAAAAACTTTTAAATTGATTTTTTTTTTAAGAAATTAATTTAATTATAATATATAGATGCGGTCAGTTAGTTTAGTAGAATTTTAATACAAAAAAAGGGTAAAAATAAAAGGAATATAAAATATCATTCTTGTGAGAACTTTTAAGCAAAAACAAAATAATTTTCAACAAAATAGTTCAACTTTTAACCAAACAGTTTGATTTTCAAGCCAAAAAGACAATTTCTTTTCCATACAAAGTTGAACTTCTAACCGTAAAGGATAAATTTCAAAATAAAAAAAAAATAATTTTCAACCAAAAAAGATGAAATTTCTAACATGAAATATGAATTTTCTAAAGATGAATTTTCAACGAGTGGAATTCGATAAAAAAAAATTTATAAAAGTAGCTCAATCCTAAAACGAAATGATGAATTTTCAATAATTCTAAACCAAATAGTTGACCTGTTGATCAAAATGGGCATATTTGTACCAAAAATGGAATATCGAATTTTCATTTTAACAAATTAATTTTTCAACAAAAAATCAAATTTTAAATGGTTAGATTAAAAACAATAATAACGAATTTTTAACTAAATAGTGCAAACCTCAATGACAATGATCAATTTTGAACAAACAAGATTAATTTCCTAATGAAAAAAACCGAATTTTCTACTAAACAGCGAACTTTTCAATTAAAGGATTTTCCAAACAAAACTGGAATATCTGAACTTTGAGATGAAAACAAAAATTAACTAAAAAAAACGGGAATTTTCGAGAAAAAAATTTAATTTTCTATCAAAAAAGTGAATTTAAAAATATCAGTTTTTAATAAAGTAGTTCAACTCTTAATAAAATAAATAAACGCTTAACAGAAAAAGATTAATTTTCTAAGCAAACAGTTACATTTTTAACAGAAAATATGAATTTTTAAGTTATTAAGTCAATTTTCCACAGAATAATAATTAATTTTGAACTAAAGTAGAAACAGTTGGAATTTACATTTAAAAAATTAATCCTGAACAAAAAAAAAGACTTATTTTCAACAAAATAGTTAAATTTGTAATCAAATGGTTGATTTTTCAAATTAAGCTATAAATCTTCAGACAACAAATTAATTTACAGCCAAATAGTGAAATTTTCGACTAGAAAAAAATAAATTTTTATTTAAAAGGATCAATTTTGAACCAAAATTAAATCATTTAAATTTACAGTAAAAAGCCTTTTCAATAAAATAAGAAAATTTTCATCTCAATATTAACTAAGAAAAGAGAAGAATTTTTGAAAACCCGGGAAAAGAGGGGAATAGAGGAAAGAGTGTAAAATCCAAAATGTGAAATTAATTTCCAAACTTATTAAGTTATTATTGAACTATAGCGTTGTATTCATAGTTCGTAACGCCCCCCTCCCCCCCAAACGCTTGTTTCCGACCCGAGTTTTTCGGGCGATTCCAAAAATACCCGAAAATTCTTTTTCTTAATCAATGGTTACAGTTTTTATTATTGTTTTATTCTACAAAATTGTACGCGAACAGCTTAATAAATGAATAAATTTCAATCTTAAGTTCTTATTCGACATTATAAAATAAATTAATTTATAATATACAGATGCGTTTATTTAGTTTAGTATATTTCAAAAAACAAAAAATAAAAATTAATCAAGATAAAAGATCATTCTTGTGGGTCTTTGTAATGCCATGAGAGTAGTAATGCACAACGAGTTATATCTGTTTGCATTAAAGATCGTTCAGTAGCAGAAATGCACACAATCACAAATCTATAAATAAACTGGGAAATTGCACTTTAACGTTCAGTTTTAATTAAACTGCCTCCCAGCATGCAATGTTCGTTACGATCTGCTTCGTTTAGAAATTCTCGAGAAACGATGATCTCAACTTTCAGTAAGCTTCGATACTTCAAAACACATTAAATTGATCATTGAAACTATTTTTATAATTTTTTGACCTGTAGAAGAAAGGAAAAATTCAGTATAAAAAAATTATCATGATAAATAACATATTATTTGTTTTTAAATTAAAAATATGCAACTTTCTTGATTGGAAAAATAATTAGTTTCCTCAGTTTCACAGTGTTAAAAAAAAAAAAAAATTTTGAGACTAGGGTAAGGTAGGGAAAGTCTGAAAAAATGAGGTTCAAAGTTTCACCATATTATATTCCATTAAAATAATTAATGCGTTTCATTTTTCGAGTTTGATGATTGCGATATTAAAATTATGTATTTTGTAAGCAAGTCTATCTAGAAGGTGTAATTTATTGTTTAAATTCTTATTTAATTATATTTTTTAAATCAAATTTATATTGTCAAAGATTTGACAAAGCTTTTAATAATTTCACAAATATTACCAAATATTAAGAAAATATTTCGAATATTTTGAAAAGATTTTTGAAGATTTCAGAAAGATTATATGAAAATTGGACAAAAATTTCAACGATTTCTCAAATATTTCAGTGATGAAATAATTCGCAAGGATTTCAGATAGACTTGCAAGATTTTACAAAGACTTCAATTATTGCCCAAAGATATCACAAAGATTTAAAATATTTCGTAAAGATTTCCAAAGATGTCAAAAATATATCAATGATTTCCCAAAAATATCACAGATTTCACAAAGACTTCCAATATTTCACATAGATTTTGGATGAATCTAAAAGGCGTTGCAAAGACATAACTGATTTCCCAAAGATTTCGTTAATTGCAAAAGTGTTACTAAATATTTCTTTAATATTTTTAAACATTCACAGATTTTTTCGCAAAAATGTCACAAAGATTTCAATTATTTTTACACATATTAAGAAACATTTCAAGTATTTCGCAAAGATTTCACAAAGATTTCGGATAAATTAAAAATATTTCATACAAAGGCATACTTGATTTTTCAATGATTTAAAAAAGATTTGATAATATTCACAATTTTTTAAAAAATATTACAAAGATTTCCTGAAGATTAAAAATATTTCGCAAAGATTTGAAGAATTTCAGAAATATTATCAATTTTTTTAGATATTTCAAATATTTCACAAAAGTTTTATTGATTTTCTAAAGATTTCACAAAAATTTCAAATATTTCGCAAAGATTTTTAAATAATTCACAGAGATTTCACAAAGATTTCAATGATTTCCAAAAGATTTAAAAGACTTCACAAAGATTTCAGATACATTAAAAAGATTTCACCTATTGTTTCGCAAAGATTTCACATAGATTTCACAAAGATTTTAGAAATATTTCCATGTTTTCCCAGATTTCCCAAAAGATTTCAAAAAGATAATTAATAATTCACAAAGATTTCAGAAAGGCTTCACAAAGATTTCACAAATATTTTAATGATTTCTTTAAGATTTAAAAGATTTAACAAAGAATTCACATAAATTTAAAAGATTTTAATGATTTCCCAAAGATTTCATGATGTCAATCATGTCTCAAAGATTTCACTAAAATTTCAATAATTTCATAAATATTAATAAATTTAAAAAAATTGCAAGTCTTTCGCAAAGATTTCACAAAGATTTCACCAATATTTTACAAAGATGTCACAAATATTTAAATGATTTCACAAAAATTTCAAAGATTTTAAATAGATTAAAAATTTTTAAAAGATTTCTCGGATTTCCTAAAAGATTTCAAAAAGACTTTAAATAATTCACAAAGATTTTATAAAGGCTTCACAAAAAGTTAAAAATATTTCACAAATATTTCAATAATTTCCCGAAGATTTAAATTATTCCCAAATATTACCGAATAATTCAAAAATATTTCAAAGATTTTGAAAGAATTCACAAAAATTTTACAGTTTCTTGTACAAAGATTTCCCAAATATATCAATGATTTCCCAAAAATTTGAAAGGCTTCACAGAGATTTCAGTTAGATTTCACAGACTTCCATTATTTCACAAAGATTTCAATGATTTCCTAATCATTGCACAAAGATGTACAAGATTTCGAAAATATTTTAAAAACTTCACAAAGACTTCAACCATTTCTTAAAGATTTCAATCATTTCACGCATATTTCAAGAATATTTTAAATATTTCTCAAAGATTTCGTATAGATTTACAAGATTTCTAAAATATTTCAAAGATTTGCCAAGATTTCAGTAAGCTTTCACAAAGATTTCAATGAATTCTCAAAGGTTTCAACAATTAGAAAATATATAACAAATATTTGAAAAATATTCTAAATGTTTTAGAAAGATTTCAATGATTTCTCAAAGATTTCAAAGATTTCACAAAAATTTCAAATATTTCGTAAAGCTTCCGATTGATTTTTCAAAGATTTCAATAATTTACAAAATATTCACAAATAATTATAAAATATTTGAAATATTTCTCAAAGGTTTCACTAAGAATTCAATGATTTCCCAAAGATACTACAAATATTTTATACAGATTGCGTTTAGATTAAAAAGGTTGCTCAAAGATTTTCCAGAGATTTCAATAATTTCAAAACCATTGTCAAATATTGATTAAATATTTGAAATATGTTGCAAAGATTTCGGATAGATTTAAAAGATTTCACATATTTCTTAAATATTTTAAATATTCGACAAAGATTTCAAAGATATTAGAAAGATTACAAATATTTGGCAAAGATTTCAAATACTTGGCGAAAGATTTCAGATATATTAAGAAGATTCCACAAAGATTTCAGCTAGATTTAAAAAAAAAATTAGAACGATCTGATGAATTCATCGCCTCTGACTGGTTTGGAATCCAGCAGCCAAACATTAAAATTCAAAATGGCGGACCCAAAATGGTGGACCAAAAACTCAAAAAATTGATTCCATTTGCACAAAACTTCATTCTCTGAACTATTTATGGCGCTGATTTTGAATCCAAAATCCAAATTTAAAAATTCGAAATAAAAGTTCAAAATCAATGTAAAACTTCATGGTCTTTGCGACCCGGGTAATATTTTCCAATTCGGCTCAAATCAGGAGACAATTTTTTTGTGATTCCAAAGAAAACTGCTTGATGAATGCAAAAAAATTCCAGAAGTGAAAACTGATGGACACCCTGAAGAGTCATTGAACAGCGTTATTTTTCCGATCTAAATAGGGAATAGCCATTGGGACTGGTCAATAAATACTGATTCGGAACTAATTGCCCTCGGGGAATATCGATGTTTGCTCTGTCGGAGGGATGCGGTTAAATACGGTTCGGTTAAATACGTATCGATAGATAGGCTAGGTGCGCTCATGGCTGTTTCGCATCAGCAGGGTGGAGCTTTCCGCGCGGTCCATATAACGCACAGCAGTAACTAACCGGATTCCGGTCTATAGGCTTTCCATGGTCCATACTGTGTAGAATATGGGGAATCTATGGGCTCATATCCTCGACCAAACTGTACACTAGCCAAATGGACGCGGCAATAACGGCCCGTTAACGCTAATTCGCGGAATTCTGATTGACGATGGCCGCAGGGAGCGGTGCTTTCTGTTCCCTCTCTCCACATTCTCTCTCTCTATTTCTCTCTCGCTCTTTGTCCATAGCAAATACCATCTACCAACCGGAAAGCCAACATTGCAGATATATGCCACCCACACACGTGTAGAGGATCAAACGTCGAAATCCTCGCAGTGGAACGTAGCTCGTATAATGGGGTGACGATCGGAGGTAGAATCGGTAGAATGACGATTACAAACTACCCTTTACTCCCACCGACCCTTAGTCCCTCTGTCCGACTGATTTACCGTCTGAATCCCTTCATCAGGATTCAGGACCCCCGATCAGAAGCTGTGGAGCGTTTTTTTTCTAGAGGGGGGCAGGAGCATAGACTTATAATATGAATGGTATAGTTCGGATATTTCTAAAGATTTTACAGGTTCCGCAAAGATTTCGGATAGACTTAACAGATTTCACAAAGGTTTTACAAAGATTGCAATAATTTGTCAAAGGTTTAAAAAATTTAGCAAAGATTTCAGATAGATTAAAAAGATTTTATAAAGATTTCAATGATTTGATAATGATTTCACAAAAATTTCAATGATTTTCCAGAGATTTCAAACATTTCTGATAGATTTGAAAGATTTCAAAAAGTTTTATATCTTTTCACAAAGATTTCAGATAGATTTCACAAAGACTTTACAAAGATTTCAATGATTTTACAAAGATTTCAAAAATTTCTGATAGATTTTAAAGATTTCAAAAAGTTCTATATTATTTCACAAAGAATTCAGATAGATTTCATCAAGATTATATAAAGATTTCAGATAGATTTCACAAAGGTTTTACAAAGATTTCAAAAATTTTAGGCAGACTTTAAATATTTAAAAAAGTTTTATAATATTTCACGAAGATTTCAGATAGATTTCACAAAGATTTTAGAAAACATTTCAATGATTTTCCAAAGATTTCAAAGATTCCAAAAAGTTTTATTTTTTTCACAAAGATTTCAAAGAGATCTCACAAAGATTTCCAATAAATTCCACAAAGATTTTACAAACATTTCAAAAAGTTTAATATTATTTCACAAAGATTTCAGATAGATTTTACAAAGATTTTAATGCTTTCGAAAGATTTAAAAGATTTCAAAAATTTTCATATTAGTTCACAAAGATTTTACAAAGATTTCAAAGATTTTAAAGATTTCAGATAGATTTGAAAGATTTCAAAAAGTTTAATATTATTTCACAAAGATTTCAGATAGATTTTACAAAGATTTTATAAAGATTTCAATGACTCCTCAAATATTTGAAAGATTTCTCATAGATTTTAAAGATTTCAAAAAGTTTTATATTATTTCACAAAGATTTCAGGTACATTTCATAAAGATTTTACAATGATTTTGGATAGTTTTTAAAGGTTTCAAAAAGTTTATAATATTTCAAAAAGACTTCAGATAGATTTCACAAAGATTTTACAAAGACTTCAATAATTTTTCAAAGATTTCAAAGATTACAGATCGATTTGAAAGATTTCAAAAAGTTCTATATTATTTCGCAAAGATTTAATCAGATAGATTTCAAAGATTTCAAAATGTTTTATATTATTTCACAAGAAATTTACAAAGATTTCAAAGATTTCAGACAGATTTTATAAGGATTTCAAAAAGTTTTATATTATTTCAAAAAGATTTCAGATAGATTTCACAAAGATTTGACGAAGATTTCAGTAATTTTCAAAAGATTTCAGATAGATTTTAAAGATTTCAAACAGTTTTATATTATTTCACAAAGGTTTCAAATAGATTTTACAAAGATTGCACAAAGATTTCAATGATTTCTCAAAGATTTCAGATAGATTTTAAAGATTTCAAGAAGTTTTATATCATTTCACAAAGATTTAAGACAGATCTCACAAAGATTTAACAATGATTTTAAAGATTTCAGATAGATTTTAAAGATTTCAAAAAGTTTTATATTAGTACACAGAGATTTTAGATAGATTTTCCAAAGATTTGAAGGATTTCTGACAGATTTTAAATATTTCAAAAAGTTTTTATTATTTCACAAAGATTACAGATAGATTTTAAAGATTTCCAAAAGTTTTATATTATTTCACAAAGATTTCAGGTATATTTCACAAAGATTTTACAAAGATTTCAGGTATATTTCACAAAGATTTTACAAAGATTTTACAAAGATTGCATAAAAAATCAAATTATTTGCAAAGATTTCACATAGATTTCCAAGATTTTAATAATTTTACAAATATTTCCGAATTTTTCCAAAACATTTCAAATCTTTCGCAATGATTTTTAAATAATCCTCAAAGTATTCTCAAAAATTACACAAAAATTTTACAAAGATTTCACAAATTTGTCTATTATTTCACAAATACTTCAGATAGATTTCACAAAGATTTCACAAAGATCTCGATGAATTCCAAAGATTTTACAAAGACTTAAACAAATCGAAAAGATTTGTGTTCTATTTAAAGGACGTTGCAAAGACATAAATGATTTTACAAAGATTTCAATAATTTCAAAAGGGTTACCAATTAGTTTACAAATATTTCTAAAATTTCCAATATTTCTTCGCAAACATTTATAAAGATTTCAAGAAAAATTCCAATGATTTCCCAAAGATATAGAAGTTTCAAATATTTTGCCTAGATTTAAAAGATTTTACACAAACATTCAAGATTTCCAAAAACATCACAAACATTTCAATAATTTTGCAAATATTACCAAATAATTGAAATAGTTCGTAAAGATTTCAATCATTTCTCAAAAATTCCACAAACGTTTCAATAATTTTACAAATTTTAACAAATATTTCAAATATTTCGCAGAGATTTTGGAACAATACTTAAATTCACTAAGATTTGAAATATTTGAATGATTCAGAAAGATTTCATAAATGTTGCCAAATTTTTCAAGTATAACGCAAATATTTCGAAACATTTTTCAAATGTTTGACAAAATTCCAATGATTAGCAGAAGCTTACATAAAGATTTTTAATATTTTGCAAATATTTCGGATATATTTAAAAGGTTTCACAAATACTTCTATTATTTTAGAAATATTTCAAAGATTGGACAGAAATTTCAAATATTTCCCTAACTTTTCAAAAATATTTAAAGACTGCACAATGATTTCCCAAAGATTTCAATAATTTCACCAATATTACCAAATATGACAAAAATATTTCAATTATGACCTGAACTGATTTCAGGAAGATTTCAATTATTTCACAAAGATTTCAGATAGATATTGCACAGAAATAAAGAATTTAATTATTTCACAAAGAGTTAAGAGATTTTCGTTAGAATTAGAAGATTTTAAAAATTTCCTAAATATTTAAAAAGGATTAAAGTAATGTCAAAAATATTACCAAATATTACGGAAAGATTTTCAAAAATTTTACGAAGGTTTCAATGATATATCAAACATTTTCTAAAGATTTTACAAAGATTTGAAAGATTTCGCAAAGATTTTGGATAGATTAAAAATATTTCACAAAGATTCCAGATAGATTTCAAAGATTGTACAAAGCAAGAAAGAATTGAAATATTTCCAGTTCAGACTATCCCGAAGAACTACTCACTGAAGAATCTAGAAATCTGAAAACTGTGAGTGCGGCTATCTGTATTTAATTTTTATAGAGATTTCCAAGATTTCATTAAGACTGCCGAGAGTTCCAAGATTTCCGACTCTGCTCGCTATCAGAATTCCCTCTGGATTCTGCTCGGATCGGCTAAACTCGGCGCTTTTCGGACTTAGTCGGCGCAGCAATCTGAGATTTCTCAGTGAAAACCCCCTTGGACTATCCTGTGAATGTAATGATTCTATTTCAGAGGAGGGCAAAACAATACTTTGCCCCTCCCTGATCGATTTCAAGGGGGCATTGCCCCTCTGCCCCTAGGGCTCCGCTGCTTCTGCCCCTAATCTATCTACAATTGCCCCTATGCTTCATGGTTTCTAGATCGCAACCCATATAGTTTTTTCCCGTAGTTTTGGACTTCCGCGGAATGTATGAGTAGACATTCACTACAAAGAAGGAGAGATAATAAATGAGATGCGACATTTTTCAAGGTAAAAACAGTTCCCTGAGTTCGTGCCACTTTAAAGGATATCGGAACTTGGAGATTTATGGGTGCGCCATGTTTAGGAGATTAGGAAAAGATGGATTCCATGTATGAGACTAAAAGAAAGACTAAGCAAAATTAATGCGGTTGAACCTGGTTAAGTTCAGGTAAAGTTGAACATCACCTGAACATAAATTCGCCGTATTTTTATCAGAATTGTGTTTTTTTTTTTAATTAGAATCTTTTTTGTTAGTCCCGTGGAAAAAGGACGGACTTACGCACTACGCATGCAGATAAGGTTCACTAACAAGAAGCTAAATTGATAGTTTAAATTATTAATTTAAATTATTTTAGGTGCGAGGATCTGGAAATATATAAGGTTTTAGCCTTTAGCTGATTCGATATTCTAGTTGGAACCATGTTGAGTAATTTAAACCGTTAATTTAGGGATAGAGCCAGAAATTCTAATTATTTTAAGAAGAATTATATTTTCTTTTCTCTAGACTGAATCTATTTCAAATCTGGCAGGTTCTGGTTCTTCAAAACACCACCGTTCCTGTTTTTCCCATATTTTGTGTTCATATAAGGAAAGCATCCTATTAGCTTATGCCTTGATAAACTATTTTTGGGCCTATTTTTTAAAATATCTTTTCTAGATGTAAAATCTGTTATCTGAAAATTTGTATACTGATTTGAGTCATTTTCTTAGGATCTCTATTTTTGTGCAATCCCATTACCTTTCTGCAATCTCATTCACTTCTTGCAAACTTTATGCACTTCTTGCAATCTCATGCACTTCTTGCAATCCATGCACTTCTTGCAATCTCATGCTATTCCATAAAAAAAATTTTATTGATCTTTGGAAAATAAATAAAATTGTATGGGATTCATTCCGATTCCAAAGATTTCAGGGGATTTTAGAGATTTTCAAAGAATTTCACAAAATGAAAAGGATGAGATAGAAACACCAGTAATTTAAAGGAATTTCAAGAATTTATAAATATTTTGACGGGGGTTTTTACATAACTTTAATAAATAAGTTTAATTAAATTTATATTAAAGGAATTTGAAATGATTTATTCCTGTTTTTAATAGATTTTCATGATGTCCAATAATTCCAAGGATTTAAAAGTATTTTAAAAAATGTCATAAGATTTAAAGGATTGTATTGAAGCTCGAAGGTTTTAAAAAATATTTTAGAGATTTTTAGGGATTTAAACCGTTTTTTAGAAAACTTTAACCACGTAATTAAATTTAATTTATATTCAAGTGATTTTAAATCATTTCTACCTATTTTCACATATGTTTACGATTTTCAAAGATTTTAAGGGTTTTTAAAGGATTTCAGAAAAAATCTAGAGAACGTTAGGAAATATTAAAAATTTGATACTCCAGGATTTTAACGGATTTTAACCATTTCCAGGGATCGGAAGTAATTAAAAAATTTTCCAAAAAATTTCAGAAATTTCAAGAGATTTCGAACAAATTTGTAGAATTTTGAAAGATTTCCAGAAATTTCCAATAAGTTCACTACATTCAAGGTATTTTTCGGGAACTCCGAGTATTTCTAAAATTTTAGGGTATTTTCCAAATTTTTATGGATTCCATCGCCTTTCTACAGGGAAATTTAGGGACTAAATTAAATTTTTTTATTTTTAAGTGATTTTAATAGACTTCTACAGATTTCTAAGTATTTAAAAAAATTGAAAGGAATTAAAAACGGTTAAAAGATTTAAAGGTATTCTTGTAGATTTTAACAAATATCCAAGATTTTAATGGAATTAAAAATATTTACAAATTTATCAAGGGATTTAAAGAAAAACTCAGATTTTCATGGATTTAAACGAGATTTCATGCGATTTTAAATATTTAATATTTTTGTATTAGTTATTTCGACGCTGATTATACTATAATCGTTTTCTTCATAATCAATTTCCTATAATCGCGAAAAAATGATAGAAAATTCAATGTAGGAAAATGATTATATGCCTACACTGATTTTCCTAGGATCTGCAACGAATTTCCTGTAATCCAATGCACATCTTGCAATCGCATGCACTTCATTCAAACTCATGCACTTCTTGTAATCTCCAATTAGACTAAAAAACAAAATTTTCTATGATAAAGTGTCATTTTTTGTTGTTATCAGTTGTTGAAAAATATTTTCAAAATAAGGAAATTTCGTTATTTTACACCAGTATGCTGAAAAATACTTTTAGTCCGGTATTTTTTTGGGATGGTTCAAACTGAATGTCTTCAAATATTGATGTGCATTAGAAAATGAAATTTTCTGTTTAGATTTAGCTAATTCCGAAATATAGTTGAAACCATTTAGAGTAATTTAAACTATTAATTTAGGGGTAGAGCCAGAAATTATAGTTCTTTTATCAAGAATTATATTTTCCTTTCTCTAGACCGAATCCATTTTAAATCAATCAGGTTCTAGAAAACCGCAACATTTCAATTTTTTCTGGATATTTTTTAATAGTTCCCGTTTATATAAGAAGGCATCCTCTCAGCTTTATGCGGCTAAACTATTTTTGAGGCCCGGGGAAATTTTTTTCCTGAAACGTAATGGTTGGCAAGATATGATAAAAGAGAAAAAGGTATTTTTTGCAGATGTAAAATCTTTTATCTCAAAATATGTATACTGATTTGAGTGATTTTCCTATGACCTCTATTAAATTCCGTGCAATGAGATGCACTTCTTGCAATCTCATTCTATGTAACAAAAAAGGTTGCAAAGAATTTCACAAGATTTAAAGGATTTTATTGAATCTCCAAGGATTTCAAGGGATTTCACAGATTTTTAGGAATTTGTAAAGTTTTTTAGAGAACTTTAACGCCCTCAGATTGGCACATGGGTCCAGCTAGACCTTTTCCGATTTAACTTGTTTTTTTAATAATCTTCTGATTGAGATAGCGATTTGAAACTCTCTAACTTTTCCTAGAATTTCATTAAATTAGGGTATAATTAAAATTTTATTTTAAAGCAATCTCTACAAATTTTAGCCATTTCCAGGGATATGAGCGAATTTCAAAGGACCTTAAAGATTTTAGGTTATTTTAAAAAATTCCAAAGAATTTGAAGGAATTTCAGAAATTACCAGGGATTTTAAAGGAATTTGTAAGATTTCCAAAGATTTGAAGGCACTTAAAGGAATTTCACCAGATTTATAGGATTTTATAAGAACTTCAAGTATTTCAAAGATTTTGGGGGATTTTACCAATTTTAAGTGATTTCATAGGCTTTCTATAGAGAAACTTACTGGCTAAATTAAATTTTTGTTTTGTTTTTAAGGGATTTTAAATGATTTCCAAATATTTCAAATATTTTTAAAATTTCAAAGGAATTTCAAAGGGGTTGAAAGATTTCAAGGGATTTCTATAGATTTCAAGAGATATCACTGATTTTAATGGAATTAAATATATTACTAAAGGTGTCAAGGGAAGAGAAACTAAAAGAATTTCATAAATTTGAACGAAATTGTATGCGATTTAAAATATTTAATATTTTTTTATTAGTTATTCTCTGTCGAATTTCGTGCAATACCTTGCACTTCTTGTAATCCCATGCACTTCTTGGAAACCCGTTCACTTTGTTTAATCCTAAGCACTTCTTGCAATCTCATCCAATTCCATGCTATTTTTTACAATCTCATAATTAACCAATTTTAAAAATGAGACAATTTTGTCCTTAGACGACTATGCTGTAAGATTTTTTATTAGTCAGATTTCTTTCGAAGATGGTTCAAATTAAAGCAATTGGTATGTGCAATGAGATTGAAAAATCAAATTTACTATATTAAATTTTAATTTTTTTTATCAGTGGTTGAAAAATATTTAAAAAATAAGAAAATTTCCTTTTTATACCATTATGCTGAAAACTTCACTTTTAGTCCGGTAGTTGCTCTATCATAGTATTTTTTTTTGTATCACAGGATACAAAATAAGAAGCATTGGGAAATTTGGTCTTTTAACCTAATACCCTGGAAGCTTTTCTTATAAGCTAATCTTTTCCGAAGATGTCTCGAATTAAAGGTTTTTAAATTTAAATATGCATAAAAAATGAAATTTGCTGTTTAATTCTGATTTTCTTTTGTTATTAAAGAAATAAAAAATTTAAATAATTAAATTACGTTTTTAGACCACTATGCTGGAATTATTTCTTATAGGACGATATTTTTCAGGAAATGTTCAAATTGAATATCTTGAAATGTTCAAATTGAACGTTTTGAAATGTAGGTGAGCACAAAATAAAATTTTTTATATCATAATATTGTTTTTTTTTTATATCAGTGCACAAGGAAGTAGATGCATTGGGAAATTTCATCTTTAGCCCACTATACTAGTGGTTTATCGTTCAGTCCAATTTTCTGTAACCGAAATTGAAGGTTTAAAAGTTTGTAAATATGTTAAAAAATGCTTTGTTATGCAATGCTGATGTGCTTTTACTACTGAAGATTAGAAATAAAAAATTAGTAAATTTTGTTTTCTTATTTCACTATGCATGCAGATCTTCATTAAAAAATAAAATAAAATAAATAACATTTCATTTTTAGATCATTTTAAGCTGACCCTTTCTCCATTAGTCGGATTGTTGAAATTCTTACCCAGAAAAGATTCGGTTCACTTTTTCAACACCAAAGTATAAATCTTAAACAAAAAGTAAATTCACTATAAAACGGTTAAATTTTCGACAAAACAGTGGAATTTTCAACTAAAAAGCATGTATTTTTAACAAAACAGTGTAATTGTCAATCAAACATTTGCATTTTTATCTAATAAATATAAAATTTTACTTAAAATAGCTTCCAGTCTTTACAACTCCAAAATAAGAATTGCAAACAATAAGCATTTTTGTCCAATTAAAATGAAAATTCTTATAAAACAGGTGAATTTTATAATCAAAAAGAGAAATTTTTAGAAAAAATAGTTCTCATCGAAAAAAGATTTCACTTGACTTTTAAGCAACAAAATATGAATTTTAAATAAATGATCAATATTCTACGTAAAGAGCTGCATTTTTACCCCCCCCCCCACAAACTAATTTTTAACAACACAGTTAAATTTGAAACCAAAAAGACTTTTTTTTTAAGAAAATCGTTAATTTTGATAACAAAATAATAAAATTTATAATTAAAAAGATAATGTTCACGTACCATCCGGTACACTATGGGTCAATTTTTGTCGGAAATTAATTTTTTAAACAATTTAATTATTTATTAATAAAAAAAAATTAAAAAGTAATTTTTAACATGGCTTTGCAAAAATAAAACTTTTTTGCATTTTGCATTTTTTTCGTACGAGAAACCTTTTTCAATGTACAGCGTTTTAAACAAATGATTTCTTAACAAAATTTGCCATATTTGCACAGGGTTGCCTCAGAATCTGTTATTCAGACAAATTTTAAACTTGTACATTGTCTATATCAAGGATAGATATCTTAGAAGGAAAAAGAAATCTTTCGATCAAATAAAAAATTCTCTCCTTAAATTGTTGTTAAAAAGTTGTTATTTTTAAGAGAAACCGTTCATTATTTATTTTTCTAAATTACTTATAACAATTGATATAAATAATAACCCTCAATTATCAGAATTGACTCAAATTTTTTTATTAATCCTTGACATATGATTAAACTATTCAGTTATTTCATTGTATGGCGAGCCATTATTTATTTATGGCCTTATAAACAATGTCTTTTTTTATAAACACGCACCCTCCCCTAAAAGCCACAATTTTCAAGTTATTAGCGATCACCTTTTTTATATCCTTAATTTTACCATGAAGAATGTAATTATCTTGGGTAGCATTATTGATATCTGACCCTTATTGTTTATAACTATTGTTATTAACAAAAACGCTCAATTAAGAAAATCGATTTTTTCTAAATATTTAAATTAATTTTTGGCACAAAATAAAACTTTTCAGTCTCGTGATATTTTTTCGTACAAGCCATTATTTATTTATGGCCTTATAAACAATGTATTTTTCATAAGCATACCCGCCCGTAAAAGCCACAAATTTCAAGTTATTAGCAATTATCTTCTTTTAAACCCTTTATTTTACCATAAAGAATGTTTTTATATTGGGTGGCATTTTCGATATCTGACCCTTATTGTTAATAACTATTATTATTAACAAAAACGCTCAATTAAGAAAATCGATTTTTTCTCCATTTTTAAATTAATTTTTGGCACAAAATAAAACTTTTCAGTCTCGCGATATTTTTTCGTACAAGCCATTATTTATTTATGACCTTATAAACAATGTATTTTTCTTAAGCATACCCTCCCCTAAAAGCCACAAATTTCAAGATATTAGCAATTATCTTTTTTTAAACCCTTTATTCTACCATAAAGAATGTTTTTATATTGGGTGGCATTTTCGATATCTGACCCTTATTGTTAATAACTATTGTTATTAACAAAAACGCTCAATTAAGAAAATCGATTTTTTCTCAATTTTTAAATTAATTTTTGGCACAAAATAACACTTTTCAGTCTCGTGATATTTTTTCGTACGGCCAGCCATTATTTATTTATGGCCTTATAAACAATTAATAATATAAAAAAGGTAATCGCTAATCACTTGAAAATTGTGGCTTTTAGGGGAGGGTGTGTCTATAAAAAATACATTGTTTATATGGCCATAAATAAATAATGGCTGATCGTACGAAAAAATGTCACGAGAGTGAAAAATTTTATTTTGTGCCATAGATTAATACAGAAATAAAGAAAAAATCAATTTTCTTTATTGAGCGTGTTTGTCAATAACAATAGTTTTAAACAATAAGGGCCAGATATCTAAAATGCTACCCAAGATAATTATATTCTTTATGGTAAAATTGAGGGTATAAAACGAGGTAATCAGTAATAACTTGAAAAATTGTGGCTTTTAGGGGAGGGTATGATTATAAAAAATACATTGTTTATTAGGCCATAAATAAATAATGGTTCGTTGTACAAGAAAATATCAAGAGAGTGAATAGTTTAATCATATGTCAATGATTAATAAAAAAGTGTAAGTCAATTCTGGTAATTGGGGGTCATTATTTATATAAATTGTTATAAACAATTTTTCAAAAGAAATAATGAACAAAAAATTATGTTAATAGTGCTAGACAAACATTTCGCAACTATTTGAAGCAACATTATGACGCCTTTTGATCTGGATGATTATTTATTAATAAATTAAGATACTAAACGGTTTCCTCTTAAAAATAACAATTTCTTAACAACAATTTAAGTAGAGAATTTTTTATTCGCATGTTGTACATTGCAAACGGTCTCTCGTACGAAAAAAGTGCAAGATGCAAAAAAGTTTTATTTTTGCTCAGCCGTGTTGAAAATGATTTTATAATTTTTTTAACAATAAATAATGAAATTGTTTTTAAAAATTGATCCATATTTCGAAAATCTACCCAAGATATTCGTAATCAGAGGCCTTTTTTAAATCTTTTAAAAATGATGAATCTCGGCGACCTATTATTCAATTAGTGCATGCAGAAAAATTAGTGGCGACTGGATTAATAATTTAAGTAGGGTCCCTAAAGCCTTCTTTAGGGACCCTACTTAAATTATTAATCCAGTCGCCACTAATTTTTCTGCATGCAGGTATTATGTTCCAGGAAGTTATCCCGAAGCAACAATTGGGTTCCAAAAGAAGAAAATCCATACCCACTTTTTGTCAAGCATTGCCCTCATAAAGTCAATGGCTTGAATTTTAAAGACCATAAAAAAAGTCTCAAGTAGACTTTTGTACTTTTACAAATCAAGCGACTAATCGTTTAATTTTAATGCTCCTCGCGTGCTCCGGAGTTGCGAGAGTATATGATATTTACGACGGACGATAAAAGTTCGGGTAACTTTTACCACTGCAATAAAAGGCGTTTTACAAGCGCCTACCCTTCGTGGGAAGAATAACGTTTGAGCTGCACTTTATTCATATACATCACACCATCTCATTACCCTTTGAAATGCAGGATTTTCTTAATGAAATTTTCTGGAATCAGAGTCCTATCGCGATGATGGTCGTTACATAAATCCAACTAGCGATTCGCGATAAGTCATTCCAATGAGTACAAACAAGTCTGGACATAAATCTTGAGAAATTTTTATTTTCTTCTCGTCACCGTATTAAGACATCTACGGGGATTTGACAGCCATAAAGGGACTGATCATACTACTGTCCGAGCGTGACAGGAATGATAGATTGTTCTTGCAAAATATGTGTTGAGCTAAAATTTAAAGAGGAGACGAAAGATCTTGAGAGATTACTTCTCGGCACGTAGTCACCTTGCAAGAACTTGATCTGTGCAATTTTTTATCCTCCCACGAAGCGACCTCTTTTCCTTGAAAGGCTTTTCTTTGTTTGAAGGATTTCATGGTAATTTTTAACAGCAATTTTTTGGACTGCACTGAGAAAAAAAAAATAATGTCCCAGATACAGAATAATTTTGTTCACTAGTTTTGTTTGTTCTTACCAAAATTTGGTTGTAACTACCAAAAAATGTAAATGGAGTTACAAAAGAATTTATTAGGCTCAAAAAAAAGGTTATTAAACACTTTTGGTTGAGGGTACCAAAGAATTTTGTTGAGCGCCCCAAACACGCAGCGGCGCATGCGCTCATGACTCATGACGAGCAGCTGACCACTTTTTCAATATGATGGATTCGAGCGAAAATTACCTCTCTGTATTTTAATCGTTAATATTATTTGTGGTTCTATTAAAGGAAATAAAGTTGTGTTTTTTTTTCGAAAAAGCATTAGGATGGCTGCGACCCAACAGTTTTTAGAAGAATTTAATCTCTCAAATCCTAAAAACATACTAGAAAGTAATTGAGAAAATATTTAAGGTATTTTAAAGTATTTTTTCGTGATTAATAATATTTAGTTAGTTCAGCAAAACTTTTTGGTCAGTTCAACCAAACGCTCCAACAAAACAATTTGGTTCGCTCAACAAAACTATTTTGTTGCTTCTATAGCAACCAAAACATTTGTTTAAGACAACCAAACTTGTTAGGACAACCAAACTTTTGTTCGGTCAACAATACATTTTTGTCATTTTGTGTCGTTTATTTATCTAGAGTAGTTTTTTTATGAAAAAAAATTATCGCTGATTTGAATCTTAAGCTCTAGCGCATAATTTGAAAGAAAAAAAGTAAAACCAGTCAAGAAAAGGTCCGAACTAATAATATGTATAAACTTTAGTTAGCGATAAAGCAGAAAGAATAATGGCATTGATTGTTTACATTGAGTTCGTTATTTCTAAGTAACGAGGCAATTATTTCTCTGTTCTTTCAGACTGCTTACAAATACTGAAAATTCATTATCTGTGAAAGTTAATATAGTTTCTATTTTATGTTTTATTTGTACTGTTTTAGAAACAACTTCGCACAAGTTTTGCCACAATGTCTGATAATTTTTTGTTGTTGTAATTTTTAAGTTGCACATCAATATTTTGGAACTTCATTGTCAGAAAAATGGAGAATTTTTACTGAAACCATTGTCAAAGTTATAATTGAAATGTTATCCTTTTCAAAAACTTCTTAGATTTGGAAAAATTATTTTTAATAAAATAATGTAAATACCGCTTATTGAGTTCAATATAAAACACTTTTAACTCCTAAGATATTAGGAATTGCATTTTGAACAAAATAGTTAAATTTTCAATCATAAAAGATTTTCTAACAAATTAGAAAAATTTTAAAATCCGAAAAGACGAATTTTCAACAAAAATAAAATTAATTTTTAATCACACTGTTGTATTAACGACCAAATGAATAAACTTTCAAACAAAAAAGATTAAGATTCAACCAAAAGTATTTGATGACTTTTCTACCAGAAATTATGGAATTTTTAACCAAATTATTGAAGTAGGAATTTTTTCAAATTGTTTGTAACCAAAAATGAATTTTTTGAATTTTCAGTTTAAAAAATTAATTTCAAAACAAAACGAAATTTCAACCTGTTAAATTAAACCAAAAAACACTAAATTTTTAACCAAAAAAATTTTAATCTTTAACTCAAGCAGACGAACTATTTATGAAACAAATTAATTTTCGACTGAAATAATTAATCAATTGTAGCAATGTTTTAAAAATCAGTTAAACTTTATACCAAATAGTAAATTTTTTAACCAAATAATACAAATTTTAAAAAAATGGTTGAATCCTCAGCAAAAACAGCTTAATTTTCAAAATATTTGAATTTGCATACTACAAGTTGGAACAAATTGGTTACAATTTTCAAATAAGAAATATTAAACTTCAACGAAAAACAGTTGAATTTTCCAACAAAATACCGAATTTTTCAGAAGGGAGTGGAATTTTCAACCCTAAAAATTGAATCTTGAACAAAAAAATTAATTTTTAACCCAGAAAGATGATTTTTCTACTATAGATTATGCATTTTCCACCAAAAGACTTATTTAATAAAAAATAGTTTAATCCTCAAATATAGGTAAACTTACAATAAAAAATTATGAATTTTAAACTAAATAGTTGCATTTTCAATGAAAAATATCAATTTTCACCAAAAAATATCATTTTCAAGGTATTAGTTTAATTTTCTACCAAATTGTTGAATTATAAAGCCAAGGCAGATTAATTTTCAACCGAACAATTGAATGTTCAATAAAAAAGGATTAAGATTAAATTGCTATAAAAAGACGAATTTTTAACAAATACATGAATTTTTATTCTAATTGCTGAATTTCTAAATAGAAAAGATTAATTTTTAATTAAAAATATCATGTTTCAAGAAGATTTATTTTTTTTAAATGAAATAGTTAAATTTTTAATGAACGAGATGATTTCTCAACTAAAAAAATTAATTTTTAACAAAGTAGCTTAACCTTCAACCAAGTAGTTGCATCTTTCACCAAAAAATACGAAGTTTTATCAAAATAGTTGCATTTTAAAAATAATAATTAAATTTTCAACTAAATAGTAGAATTTTTACTCAAACATATTTTTGTGCATACAGAATGTTTGGGGATTGATTAAACATCCCTTAAAGATTTAATCAAGAAATCCCATATTTTCAACAAACCAAGACCATGTTAAATTTTTCGATTAAACTCTTGGAATGAAAAATGACTTTAAACAAAAAATTCATCAAGCCTTCCCTGCTAGGAAAAGTGTTGGAATTTATTTTAAGGGTTGTTTTTAGTACACCTTAACCATTAAATCAAGGAAATCGACATTTCCTGAAAATGAAAACCACGTGATATATTTTTACTATACTATTATCGTCGAAAATCACTTTACAATAATTCTGGAAGACAATTCGAGCAGGGAAATTCGTTGAATTTGTTTTAAGGGTTATTTTAACATCCCTTAATTTCTGACAACTAAAAACATTAGATAATAATATAGATAATAGATAATAGATAATAAAAAAATTTCCCGTGATTTGGGTTTTTAGGAAATGTCGATTTTCCAGCTTTCAAATTTAAGGAATGTTAACACAACCCTTAAAATAAATTCGAACACTTTTTCTGGTAGGGGACACTTTCTACAGTTATTTTAAAGACATTTTTTAGTTATATAATTTATTCAAAAAATCACACACTTTTTTTCTGAAAAACTAACAAGTTTTTGGGAGGGACGAAATTAAATTTTTAACCTTTGAATTAGACGAACCATTCGTTAAATATTAGAAAATAATAGTAAAAGTGGTCTTTTTGAAATACTTATCCCTTCCTACTTAATTATTAACTATTTATTTTCTAATATATCCCAAATTCTTAGAAAATTAATTAATTTTGCAATCGTCCTTCCATAAATAATTTATTGCAATGAGTAAATATATAAATAATTTTCAGTGTGTTCAGTGACAAAACGTCTTCATTATTTTTGAAGCTATTAAACTTAAATTCTAAAAATTTTAAATAATCACTGACCCCCTTCCAAAATCTTACTAAGATTTTATTAACTTTTAAGGACAAAGCAAATATTAATTCGGTTAATTAAATAAACATGGAACCTTCATAAAATAGGTTTTTGAAAATAAAATGTGTTAATAACTATAAGTAATTAACAAACTTTTAATTTAATAATTTCCTTAAGGCCTAAAATATTTATTTAAACTATTATATTTTAGTCCATAAATTATCAAAATTTCTATTTATTTATAAGAAATTCCAACTATTTTTGTTTGAAATTTCATTCATTTCGGTTAGAAAATATAAATATTAAATTTTTGGTTAAAAATTGATCATTTTTGGTTAAAGATTTTATTATTAGGTTTAAAATTTAATGGTTTTGTTAAAATTGAACAATTTTGTTTGAAAATCATCCTTTTCAGTTGCAAACTCAACTATTTCATTAAAAATTCGTCTTTTTGGTTTGAAAATTTAACAATTTGATAGAAAATGCTACTATTTGGTCGAATCCTGAACTATAGCTTGATAAACATTCCTTTTTTTAGTAGAAGATTTATCATTTCACTCAAAGATTCGTTTCGTGGATGAAAATTAATTTTTTCAACTACAACTCCTCAATTTCATTTTTGGTTGCAAATTTATCTTTTTTTAGTTAAAAAATTATTTGTTTTGTTCAAAAGACTTATTTTTCAGTATAAAATCATAAAATTCTCGTATAATAATATATAAATACTTTTATTTAAACGTTTAATTTTTTGATTTAAAATGTATGTATTTTGTTGATAATTTTTGGCAGAAAATAAATATTTTTTCCAAAATGCTACTTTTTGGTTTAATATCAATCTTAAATAGCTACAAAGAAAACTAAATTTTCAATTAATTAGTTGAATTTTAAATAAAAAATATAATTTTCCGACCGAAAATGAAATCTTAAATTTTCAGTTTAAAAAACTAATTTTCAACAAACAAGAAAACATTTTTCCACCAGTTAAATTAACTTGAAAAACACGAATTTTTAGCAATTGATATATAGTGGAAATATTAACCAAAATGTTGAATTATCCACAAAAAATATTAATTTTCTACGCAAATAAAATTATTTTCAATAAAATATCAACATTTTTTACCGGATGGTTGAATTTTCAACTTACAAGGGAAACATTTATTTCAAATAAATATAAATTTTGAATAAAAATTTAATTTTGAATAAAGGTTAATTTTTTAACAATATAGTTTAATTTTTTATCAAATTGTTGAATTTTTAATAAATAAAAAAAACAATATTTTACAAGAAAAAGGTATATTTTCAACATGAAATTCTGATATTTCCATAAAGCAGTTGAAATTTCTAGCCATAAATATAAGTTATTTCCAAAAAAGTTAAATTTTCCACCAGAGAGTTAAAGTTTCAAGTCAAATAGAAAAATTTTCTATTTAAAAAAATGAATTTTCAACAAAATATGTAATAGCTAATATTTCAATCAATCTTATTTTATTTTTTAAGAAAAACAGTTTGAATACACAAAAAAATGAATTTTCAACAAAATAATTGAATCCTCAACCAAAATAGATTAATTTTTAAACAAGAAGTTGCATTTTTAATTAAAAAAGATGAGTTTTTAACGAAATAGGTTAATTTTCTGCATAAAAAGGAGTAAAATTCAAGATTATACATCGATTTTCTATCAGAAAAGATCAATTTTCAATTTAGAATATTAATTTTCAACCAAAAATAGAATATTTAGATTTTCAGTGGAAAAAATTAAATCTTAACAAAACAAAGAATTTTTATCAAAATGTTTTAATATTCAAGTATAATCATGAATCTTAAAAAAATGAATTTTTAAGAAAAGAGTTGCATTTAGAACAAATAACGATTTTTGCACGAAGAAGAATAATTACCTACGCAAAATAGAAAATTGGATTCTTGGATTGCAAAATTATATTATGAATGAGAAATAAAATACATTAATTTTCCACCAAATACCTGGATTTTGGAATAAAAATTATAAGTTTTCAACCAAAAATTAAATCGTCTATTTTGAGCCAAAAAATTAATTTTTAATCAAACTGATGAATCTTCGATAAACAAATGATTTTTTAACAAAGTAGTTCAACTTTGAACAAAGTAATTAATTTTTGTAGCAATAAAGATAACTATTTACCCAAATAGTTTCTTTTTCCACAAAATAATTAAATTTTTAAGCAAATATAATTTTGAACCAAACGATGTGAATTCAAAAATAATAAAGCTGAAAGTTTCACCCCAAAAAATTAAATTTTTACCAACAATAATTGGATTTTCTTATTGGGTTCTATTAATTCGGTTCCAATTTTAATCTTTAAATTATATAAAATTAAACAAAATTGACTTCGAACCAAAAAACATGACTTTCAAATAAATTTGTATTAATTTTCAACAAATAGAATTTTTGACAAAACTATGAAAATCTCAATTAATTAGTCGAATTTGTAACCAAAAAATATGAATTCTCAATCAAAAATATAATAGTGGAATCTTCAATTAATAATAATTAAACCAGGAATTGACTTTCAGTCATAAAAGAATATTTTTAAATAAAAAAAAAACTGTTCGACAAAAAACTTCGATTTTCGACCAACATGATTATCTCCTAACAAAACAATTAAATTTTCGAACCAAAATAAAAAAAAAATTTCAACAACTTTTCGAATAAAAATGAAGTAAAATTTTGAACCAAAAGAAACAATTTTTAATAAAAAGAATACACTTGCAACCAATAAAGACGACTTTTCTACCAAAACATTATTTTTCAATCTAAAATAACCAATTTTCTATTCGAAGAGATGAATCTCCCACAAAACAGATGAATTTTCAACCAAAAATAATTTATTAAGTTGATCTGCCGCCCAAACTAATTTTTAAATTATATTAATGTTCTCAAATAAAAAAATAAATAAATAACTTTTACATGACATTTTGAGGCGGGTTCACTGAAATTTCGCAAATTGTCACAACAGAGAAAGGTGAGTCAAAACTCATTGAAAATATGATTATTAGTTGGAGAAAAAATTTGGTTGACCCAACTAAATTTTGTTGGTGGCTAAGCAAATCTTTTGATAGACAAAGTATTTGGTTGATTCAACAAAGAAATTTCGTTTGCCAATCAAATATTTTGTTGAATCAACAAAAATTTGATTCAACCAAATTTTCATGCACATTCAAAATAAGGTAAACCGACCATTACTGGGACAGTCATGAAATTTACTTTTATTTATTTTTAAATAAAATGTATATCAATATGTTAACATTTTTCCTAAAAAAATAACAATATATAATTATATTTAATTAAATGATATTACCCTGAAGAAATGGTTAGTTGAGGTTCAGTTTAGTACCATCAACTAAGTAAATGGTTGTCCCAACTAACAAAATAACAGCATCATATCTTACAAACTAGATAGTTGGCCCAAATAACTATTTTTTCAGTTTAAAAATATCGTTTATAAGCTCGAAGCTTGTTTTTCGATTAATTATTTATTCTAAAAAAGTTTTTTAGAGTAGTTTATGTAAAATTCCAATTCTAACCTCAAATTGTTTCACCTGCTTAGGTAAGTAATTTAATAGTAAATCATAAATTTATTTTTTCCATTAAAATTAGTAAGTATGTATTATAATTTAATATTATAGAATAATATTAAATATTATAAATATTAATAAGATTCATATTATCGATTTACTAGCAAATTCAACTGTTTGGTTGTATATTTTGATTCATAATTTATCTCAACTAAAATTAATACATAAATTGAAAAAAGTATTCAAGCAATTTCAATTAGTTTTTGATTAACAATTTTACTATTTGGTGGAAAAATGTATTGATTGAAAAATATTTTTTGGTTAATATTTCAATTATTTTGTTGAAAAATCGTCCTTTTTGGTTCGAAAATTTATCTTTTTAATTATAAATTTCATCTTCCTCAAAAAAATTCAACTGTTTGGTTGAAAATTAACCTGTTTATTTTGAAGCTTCAACAGTTTTATTTAAAAATCGTTTTTTTTTTTAATTAATCCAACTGCTTTCTATTTCTAATTAAAATCTTTTTTGGTTGAAATATCAACTATTATATTTCTTGATAAGAATTCATCTTTTTTTGGTTAAAAATTCCAATACTCGGTAAAAGTTGTACTACTTTGCAAAAATTCATCATTTTACTTAAAATTCCACTTTTTGGTTATAAATTAACTTTTTTGTTGAAAATTGATATTTTAGAGTTAAGAATATAATTGTTTTTGTAGAAAACTCTTGTTTTAGGCTTGAGAATTCAATAATTTTGAGTTTGAAAATTATATTATTATAGAAGAAAATTCAACAATTTCGTTGAAATATTTTTCTTTCTTTAATGAAAAATCTTATTTGGTTGACAAATCATCTCTTTTGGTAGAAATTTCACCTTTTTTGGTTACAAGTCGAACTGTTTGGGAAAAAATTCGGTTGTTTTTTTCATGAATTCAAATTTTTTAATTTATAACTACAACATTTTTTGGTTAAAATATCAACTATTAAATTTTTTGATAAAAATTCATCGTTTTAGTAGAAAATTAGTTTATTTATTTTTTAATTCAACAACTTGTTAGAAAATGTATCAGGTTAACCAAAAAAGGTGAATTCTGGTAATAAAATAGTTATAGCTGATATTTCAACAGGAAAAGATTTTAATTACAAATTGAAAGAAGTTGAATTATTAAAAAAAAAAACGAATTTTCAATCCAACTGATGAAGCCTTAACCTAAACAGATTAATTTTCAACCATAGTTGCAATTTTGTTCAAGAACGATCAACTCTGTAATTTAAAAAATAATTTTTTGAACCAAAAAGACTAGTTTTCATCAAAACATTTATATTTTCAACTCGAAAATATAAATTTTTAACAGAAAAGTTAATTTACTTAATTTATTATACAAAGTAAATCGATAATATTAACCTTATTAATATTTTTAATATTCAATATTAATTTACAATATTAAATTTGAATGCATACTTACTAATTTTTATTTAAAAATTAAATTTATGAGTTACTATTAAACTGCTTACCTAAGCAGTTGGCAAAGTTTGAGGTTAGAATTGGAGGTTTCAATAAACTACTTTAAACAACTTTTTAGATTAAATAGTCAATTTAACAGCAATTATAGATCTTATAATCAATATTTTTCGTTGAAAAAGTTATGAATTTTATTCTTACACGTATTAAAAATTTGCAAAATATAACTTTTTTTATTAGTGTAAAAAATTTCAATAATACAATGCTGTAAAAATTATGCGGAAAAATTTGTAATACAAAAAATGGCGAATTGTGTAGCACTCTATTCACAGATTTTAAGCAATAATTTCTATTATTTTTCACTCAATGTACAGCTTGCCAGAACAAAAATAAATAGTGGTAATAAATTCAAAAGAACTTCAAAAATACTAGAAAATTTTAACTTTTTTGATTTGTCTTGGAATATAAATGATACTCATTTTTTCAAATTCGCAAAAACCTTTTCTAGAAGATTATTTTTTTAGTTCTAAATTTTATTATTCGGTTTAAAATTTAACAATTTTCTTAAAAAGACATCCTTTTTGGTGAAAAATTCAACATTTTTTTTTAATTTCGTCTTTTTGGGATTAAATTTTTAAAACTTTTTTTTATTTGAAAGTTTTGGTGCTGGAAAATAAAATGGAATCT
This sequence comes from Belonocnema kinseyi, assembly GCF_010883055.1. Classification (NCBI taxonomy): domain Eukaryota; kingdom Metazoa; phylum Arthropoda; class Insecta; order Hymenoptera; family Cynipidae; genus Belonocnema; species Belonocnema kinseyi. The sequence continues at coordinate 49,143,737 of NC_046666.1, read as the reverse complement.
TCTTTGATAAAAATTTAACGATTTTTTAAAGTTTTTTTTTTAATTCATCTGCTTTAGCAGAAAATTACATCTTTCTTAGATAAAAATGAAACAACTTGGTTGAAAATTGAACAATTTTGTTGAAAAGTCATACTTTTTGGTTAAAAATTCTACTGTTCTGTTGAAAATTGACCCATTTCGTAGAAAATGTACCTTTTGTTTAAATTTAATGTTTAGGTATTGAAAAGAGAACTATAATCTTTTCTGGGTCGTTTTTTTATAAAAAATTTATCTGTTTTAGTACAAATTTCATCTTTCTTGGATAAAAATGCAACTAATTTAGTAGATAAATTAACTATTTTGTTTAAAATTCATCATTTTTAGTGGAAAAAATTTGTCTATTTGGATTGAAAATTCAATTTGTTCGTACAAACTTATTTTTATTAACAAAAAATTCATATTATGATCTTGTAAAGTTAACTGAAATCTTTTTTAACAAACAATGAATTTTATGTAATTTCACTTTTTGATTTAAAAATTCATCTGTTTCAGTAGAAATATCATTTTCGTTTTTTGGAAAATGCAAATTTTTGATTAAAATTCTTCTTCTTTGCTTGAGTATTCAATTATTTCGTGTAAAAGATTTACTGTTTAAACCTTTGGTGGAAAAATAGTCAGTTTCGTGGAAAATTAATTTTTTGCTAAAAAGTCCTATTTTGGTTTTAAAATTCAAGTTTTTTTATAGAAAATACGTAGTTTATTTTGAAGGTTCAAACATTTAGAATTTAGATGTTTTTTTAGAATTTAGATGTTTTCTTTCTTGAACGCAAAATCTTTATTTGGTCGAAAGGTGAACTAGTTTGATCAGTATTGATTTTTTAGTGGAAAATTTATCATTTTATTTAAACATTAATTTCTTCGTTAATAATTAATTTTTTCAAATGTAGCTTTTTTAGTATGTGTTTTGTTAAAAAGACTTATTTTGCAGTATAAAATCATAAATTTCTCATATAATAATGTATAAGTACTTTTGTTATAATTTTAACCATGTGATTTAAAATCAGGGTGACCTTTTTAATCAAAGAAAAAAATTCCCAGTAATTTCCCGGTTCGCAAATATTTTTCCCGATCAATAAACTAAAAAATCGAAATATAAGGCTAAACAGTAAAAGTACAAGTAATACAAAATAAACAACAATCTAAAGCATTAAAAGTGGAAATCTTGAATTTTTAACTTTTAAAATTGAAGTTTAAATGTTTTTAAATTCAAAAATTTTCTATTAAATTGTTCAATAATTTACACATATAAACTGGAAGGTATTAACACTTTTTAACTGAATAATTTCAAGTTTAATGATTTAAACTGTAAAATACCGAAATTTTTAACATTAATAAATTATAGAGTTCAAAGATTTAGATTAAGTTTCAACAATATACATCTAGATTAACATTTTTAATACTCTAAATTGAAGAATAAATCAATAAACTTCAAAAATGGTCAAAATTATATTATTTAGTTATTTTAGGCCAAGAAATATTTTTAAATTTATATTTTTTCAACCTAAAAGTTCTTAAATTAAAATTAAAATTATTTTAAATAGTTTAAGCATCCTTCAAAAACTTAAAAATTGTACTTCAAATTTTTGAGAAATCTAGAAGTAGTTTTAATTTTTTCAGAACTTCTCAATAACTTTAAAAATGAATTGAATTTATCCTAAAAATTTTAGAAAATCCTGCCTATTAAAAAAAATCTTCTTAAATTTAGATTTCTAAATAACAATTGAACATTTATTATATTTAGAAACAATTAGAATAATTTTAAGAGATATTTAGAACTTTGAAAAAGATTAAAAATGGATTTAGAACTTGAAATGATTTCAAATAATTTTAACGAAGTGTGTTTACAGAAAAAATTTGGTTATACGTACCGAAATTTCGGTGCAGATACTCACCCTAATTTAAAAGAAATGTAGATTTTTGCAGTTTACACCAAATTTAGAGGCTCTTTAATAATGTTGAAAGGCTTCAAACGAATAAAAAGATTTTGTTAAAATTCCTACGAAAATTGAAAATGAGTCTTCATTTTGAAAAATTATTTTAACAGAGTATTAAAAAAGATTTTAATAGAATTCCAATATTATTAAAAACTACTCAGGCAAAATTCAAGTATTTTTTTTATAATTTTTAAGATTTTCTAAAAATTGTAGGAAAAATTTTATTCCGTTTAAAATATGTTTAGAAATACTTCATTTTTTTCTGAAACTTCGTTTAAATTACTTGATATCATTTTAAGTTTTTAATTAGTTTTGAATCTTTTCAAAACTTCTAAATATCTCTTAAAATTACTCAAATTTTTCTAAAAATAATACGTATTCAATTATTATTTATACATCAAAATTCAACAATTTTGAATACAAATTAAACATTTTATTAAGTAGAGCAATACAAATTGTAACGTTAAAATGTTAAAAGATTTTCGAAATTTTAACCATTAAAAGCTTTCTATGTTAAACATTTAAGTTTCAAATTATTTATTTTTAAATATTTGTCTTCAATTTAGCCTCTTAAATTATAAGTCAAATATTGCTAAATATTAAATAATTATTCTTTCTCTTAATCAAAATTTTTTTATTTAAATGAGTTAAAAATGGAATAATACAGACTGAAACGAAGTTTTAAATTTAATACAAGCCTTTGATTACGAATTAATTACGAATCTGGAAATTCTTCAACTTTCAGCGAATTTAGAATCCCCGGGTTTTCCCGGTCTCAGAAATTTCCCGGCCATTTTCCGGTTTCCCGGTCCAGCGGCCACCCTGAAATTGATGTATTTGGTTAAAAAATTCTTTTTTTTTAATTCGTTTTTTTAGTTTAAAAATTCTTTTTTCTTTGTAAAAATTTCATCCTTTTGATTAAAATATAAACTATGACAGCTGTTTGGGGCAACTTATCTTTCTAGATTGAAAATTCAACTAATATGTTCAAACTTTCATTATTTGTTTGAAAATTCAAGTATTTTGTTACGAAGCCATCTTTTATAGTAAACAAATTAATAAATTTGTATATTCCTATCTAAAATAATGTTTTGTTCCGATTATAAATGATTCTACCTAAAATATATTACAAGATTAAAATGCTGGTATTTGAATATTAATCAAGGAAAATGAAAAATTAGTCGAGGAAAAATCAGGGGATTTTGAAAATGACGTTCTCGGATAGCTTGTCTAATTCTGCTAGCGATAACTGAAACGGTCTCTAAATCCTAAAAGTAAAAAAATTTTCAGAACACGAAAACTTTTATTGCCAAAAACTCGCCACTTTATCCTATTCATTCGACGCAAAAAAGTCACGGTCAGTCCCGATTTCCGCACAAGCCCACAGTATCTCTGATCCAAGGTCTCAAAGTCCCTCCACACACCCTTGCTTTACCTTTACCGCAGAATCTGACAAAAGGCCTTAAAAAACCTTCCTCTAACTTCTAAAAAAGACTGCCGTTACAAAATTGCGTGGAATTTCAAGGCTAGCTGTAAAACCCCGAAAGAGAATAGCCGAGCGCTGCGTTTCCTGCAATAGTGCGGCTTTTTTTGTCACGGATGACCCCGGGGGTCTCTCAAGGGTTGTTAAAACGAGCTCTTCGAAAAAAAACCTCATTTAACGGGGTGACCAGCAGGGACAAACTTTATGGCAGGAATATCAGAGACGGCCATATAACGAGGGTAAAAGGAAAACCTGCAGCGGAACGGTCTCCTCAGACAGAAGAAGCCTTCCTTCCGACGGAAGCCGCATCCACTGCCCTTTACTAGTTTACTTCTCCATGACCTCGTAAACGCCACAAATACCCACTTTTAGGGACCCATTTTTTTCTTTCGAGTTAAGTAATTTTTTTTTTCTCTGTCTTGTCCGAAGGACGATGTTCGGGTTGTGAGGACTCAGTCTCTGGGGTTATCCTGAGTTTAGTTTCCTTTCGACCGTTCCTTCAACGAGACGTCGAAAGCTTCTTTCCGGTTCTGAATTTAAAAATTATGATAAGTCGCGAAAAGGGTTCGTTTTTGGGGGATTTTATCGGGCGGAAAAATACGCGTTTCGCGGGGGTTCTCCGAGTTCTGAATGTATCAAGAAGCTAAGCGACGGCGGGCGAACTTGAAGAATCGCGCTTTTTTTGACTCAATTTTTGTACCAAAGTAGATATTCGTTTTTTAAATGATTAATAACATAATTTTTTGTTGTAAATCTTGAAAGTAAGCAAAAGATAATTGGGAATGTGAAATTTATGTTTTAGATCCCTGATCACAAAAGCAAGAATATCTTCTAAAATAATATCAAGAGCGCAACATTTTCACTGCAGTTTATTAAACCATACTATTATTAATTTAATAATAGATACTTTTTTCTTATTTTTTTAAAGATTTTAGCTATTCCCCTGTTTAAAAAAATAACTTCCTTTTCTAATTTTTTGCTTGAATCAGAACTGAATTAATAGAACCGAATAAGAACCAACTATCTTTTATTTAAAGTTCATTTATTTTATTTGAAAAGTCTACTTCTACATTTTTGTCTGAAAGTCTAAAGTCTACTTTCGCTTTCGGTCGGAAATTCAATTGTTTTGTTGAATATTCATCTTCTTGGAGAAAGTTATTTTTTAATATTTTTATTAGGAATTTTTTTTCTATGTATTTTAGTTAAAAATGCTACTAATAATGGTTATAGCTACTATTAAATTTTTGGTTTATAATTGATCTCTTTTGGTTAATAATTCTATTACATTTGGCATAAAATTGAATTATATTTGAAAAAAAATAATCTTCCTTGTTCAATAATCCAACTGTTTTGTTAAAAAATTTTCTTTTTATAAGGTAATCCGTCCTTTTGAATTAAATATTCATCTTTTGGTGGAAACGTCGTATTTTTTATTTAGAATTCTTTTTTTATGGTTGAAATGTCATTCCTTTTAATTGAAAAGTCTACTATTATATTTTTGGCTTAGAATTCGTCTATTTTGGTCGAAAATTCAATTATTTTTTTTTACCATTTATTTTTTTGGATAGAAAATGGGTCCTCTTGGATTTCAAAATTACCTTTTAGTAGAAAAGTCGCCTTCTTGGATGAAATTTAATTCTTTCTGATTAAAATTTGTTTCTGCTTTGGTTACAAAATTTGAAAATTCGACTAATTTTTTATAAATCATCTTTTTGGTTGAAAATGCATTATTTTTATTTAAAAAGTCTACTATTTTATTCTTATTTTACAATTCATCTCTTTTGGTCAAAATTTCAATTTTTTTGTTGCACATACATAATTTTTAAATAGAAAATTGGATTCTTGGTTTAAAAAATTATATTTTGTTAAAAAAAAATCGTACTTTTTGATGAAATTGAATTCTTTTGTATACAGAATTTCTTCTATATAGGTAAAAAATTCTACTCTTTGGTTGTAAATTTAATTTTTTTGTTGAAAAGTAATCTGTTTTTATTGAATTTTCCTTTTTGTCTTTGAAAAGTTTACTACTACATTTTCAAGTCAGAAACCATCTCTTTTAGTTAAACATTTTATTATTTGATAGAAAATGTAATTCTTTTTTTGAAAAGTCATCATTTCGTGTGGAAAATTCAACTGTTTTCTTGAAAATTTGTCTTTTTCATGGAAAATTTATCCTTTCGGATTAGAAATCGAACTTCTTTTAGAGAAGTTATATTTTTTGGTTTAAAATTCATCTTTTATGGCTGAAATTTAATTCTTCTGTTAATTATTTTTAATTAAAAATTGTACTATTAAACTTTTGATCCGGAATTAATTTTTTATTACAAATTCTACTATTTAATTAAAAATTAAATTATTTTGTTGAAAATTCGACCCTATTTTTTAAAAGTCATATTTTTTTTATAAAAACTCTTTTATCTTGAAAATTTCACTGTCGTATCTTTGATTCAAAATTCATTACTTTCTGGTCGAAAATTAAAATATTTGATGGAAAATTTCAGTATGTTGTTAAAAACTCAATAATTTTGTTAAAAAATAATCTTTTTTGGTTAGAAGGTAATTTTTTTTAATTCTTTCTTATAATTTTCGGACCAGAATTACTATCTTTTGATTAAAAATTATTCTATTTGGTTGAAATTTTAATTATTCTGATGAAAATTTAAGTTTTTTCTCAATAAGTCATTTTTTTATTGAAAGCTAATTCTTTTTGTTTTAAAAGCATACTATTGTATTTTTGGTTTATAATTAATCTATTTTTATTGCAAATTCAACCGTTTGGGTTAAAATATAAATATTTAGTTGAAAATTCAACTTTTTTCATAAAAAAGTAATCTTTTTTAATCGAAAATTCAAATTTTTTGTTGAACATTCGGTTTCTTGGATAGAGAGTTCATCCTTTTTAATTTAAAATTGATTTTTGCTTGAAAAATAATCTTTTTTGTTGAAAATGAATATTTTTTGGTTTAAAGTTCAATTCTCTTCTAAAACTTTCGTCGTTTTGGCTTACAATTTTTTTTTGCTGGCATAAAATTTATACATTTTGTTGCAAATTCATATTTTTTGGTTGAAAATTCAACTTTCTTTTAAAAAATTTCGTCATTTTGTCTGGAAAATTTGTTTTTTGGCTGAAAATTCATATTTTTTATTGGAAATTCAATTCTTTTCTAAATTTTTCGTCTTTTTAGCTTGAAAATGCAACTGTTACGTTGAAAATGCAACTGTTCTTGATTAAATTTTAATATTTTTCTTTAAAAATTCAATAATTTGTTTGGAAACTCACCTTTTTAGGTAGAAAATTGAACTATTTCGTTCAAAATTAAACTTTTTTGTTGAAAATTCGTCTCTTTTCTTTAAAAGTTCGACTATTTGGTTAGAAAATCATGTATTTTGCTGAAATAAAATATATTTGATTTTGCTATTAAACAAATTTTTTATTGAGATTCCACTATTTTATTGATACTTTAAATTTATTTATATGTCACAGTGGAATCTTAGGAATTTTAGTCGTTTCATATAAAATTCAAAATAATACATTAAATTTATATAAAAAATTGAAATCTTCTTTTTTCTTCTTCTATTTTTCTGGTTTAAAATTCAATTACCTTCCAAAAGATTAGCCTTTTTGGCTTAAAAATTCAACTATATGATTAAAAGTGCAACTGTTTTTGGTTAAAGTTGATTTTTTTTAATTCGACAATTTGGTTGCAGATCTGGGTTGAAAAATACCTTTTTTGTTGAATATTCATCTTTTCGGATTTAAAATTCAAATGTTTCCTTAACCATTCGACTTTCTAGCTAGAAAACTCAACACTTTTGTAGAAAATTCAATATATTTCCCTATTTTCTTTAAAAAATTAGGCTTAAAAGTCAACCGGGAAAAATATAATTTTTGAACGGGAAAAACAGGAAACGTCTGAATTTGTGTGTGTGAAATTTGAGTGACCACTGATATCATAATGCGATTAATACTTGCAAAAGAAAAGATAATTTTCATCCCAGCTTATTCCTCCACCTCTTTAAAAAATTTAATTCTAGATTTTTCAAATCATAAAAGCCGTAATTTTTTTTAATCCTGCCCCAAAAAGAATTAGGAACATTCTTTAAAAATCAAAGCCCAAAGAAGATTTGATAAAAGTCTCATAGTTCTAAAATTAAATCAAGACTCATCCTTTAAAACATATTCAAAAATAGTGAACGAAAAATAACTTCCCATTTCTTGGACTTTAACCGTTACTAAATAAATTCCACTTTGAAAAAAATCTTATCCATTCAAAAAACCCACATCGTTCAGGTGTGAAATTACAAATTCAATAAATTCGCATACATTACTTTCAGAAACCACATAAATATTCAGTTTTGCTTAGTTCCTTGATGCATAAGAATGTCGGATTTTTCAGCCGATTTTTCCCAGTCGGCAATCTCATCAAAGAATGGTGTCTTGTGATAAATTCTGTGATCAAAATGATGTGAGTGTGTTTTTAAAATAACACGGATATCGTGCTGAAGTGATTTTCTTGACTCCCTTGGTCGGATAAATTATATTCTTTCCATACCATTTAACTGGAAACAAATCTCGACCAGACGAAAGGACGCAAGTTTTCCCCATCCAAAATCCACTGAATACATACAAAAAAAATGGAAAATTTATTAAGTTAGCTTTCTTGATCCGCATCAACTTAGGATCTCGGAAATGTCCGTTCTCCAAGTTTTTGTCGACTCTGTTGACGCCCAAATAAGAAGGTGGAGCATAAATAAAGATGGGGCGTAAATGAATCGAGGAATTCGACTTTGGGAAAGAATCCTCCGCAAAACATGCCATCTGTCTCGAATTTTTCTAGTTTCGGTGAAAAACGGAAGATTAGGCGGAATTAGACGGAAGATCTATGGTTATTTTTTTAAGAATTTGATATTATGTAGGATTTAGAGAAAGGAAGTGATTATTTTAGAAATATTCTTTTTAATTCAGACAATTCGACGAATTTTCAGGGCCCAAATCTGCAAGTCAAATAGAAAATAAATTTACCGGTCGTCCCTTGCTTTTGATCAAATATTGTTTTTAACTCGAATTTTCAAATTGACGTTCTGAGAACTGAACTGCAATTTAATGCATATATAGTGAGATATTTATAAATTAAGATAATTAAATATATCTAATATAAATTAAGATAAAAATGATTTAACAATTTTGAGTTCAAAATTATGCAGATGAATCGATTTATAAACCGGTTTTTCTAGAAGATTATTTAATATTATTATACAATTAAGTCAGAGTTCTTTTGGGATACGTGTAAAAACTAAAAAACTGAGAAAATATTTTTTCTACGATTCATAGAATCAAAATAATATTACTGATGATGTAATTGCAAATCAGAAACTTTTTTTATGAAAAAATTGTAAAACCTACAAAATTGTATTTTAACAATGTGTTTTGCAAATTAATTATTGTCTTACTAGCACTTCTTACCAATTCTTAAAAAAAATGGCTTACTTTGAATAAATTATTTCTTATTTTTTTGTTGAAAACATTCTCTGCGACGTTACTGTTTCGAATTTCGAAATTAAATTTTTCTCTGACTAAAATCGTTACAACGATTGGTAAAAACGACTGAAAAAATTAAATTATAAAACTTATTGTTAAAATAATTATTCCTTGTGATTTTAAAACTTTTTTCATCAAAACTTGTGTTTTTTCTTTTAAGATACGATTGATAATATCATTTGAATTTTGAAAATTTTAGAAAATTATTTCTTTCAAAGGCCTAATTTTTGGGATGAGGAATTCCATAAAAATTAATAAAGTTTAACGATTCTTGTGTCAAGAAATTTCTTTTGACTACAAATTTGATTATTAAGTTGAACATTTATTTTTTTGGTGTTGAAAATTTGTTGTTTTTTTTTTTGTTTGAACAATTTTTTTTGACGGGAGATTTAATTTATATTTTGGACTGCAAATTTAACTTTTTGAGTTGAAAATTCAACTATGTATTTGGTTAAAATTTTATTTTAATTGTTGTAAATTCTTCTTTATTGGTAACAAACAAGCAATGGTCAAACTCAAAATTTCGTCTTTCTGGTTAATTTACTGTTTTTTTTACGCTAAATAAAAATCTTTAAACATTTTTAGATAAAAATTCAATAATTTTGTTAATGATTCAACATTCTAGGTTAGAAATTTTAACTATTTTGTTGTAAATGTAACTTCTTGTTGACAAATTAACTATTATATTCAAAATTCGTTTTCTTGAAAAAAGTAATTTTGTACTGAAAATTAAATTATTTCATTTTTGGTTGAAAATTTATTTTTTTGTTTTAAATTGAATATTCCATTATTCTTTTGAAAATTTTTATATTTTTTTGTTCATTTTTCTTTATTGAAAATTTATTATATCAGTTGAAAATTCATCTTTTCAATTTTCAAAAAACTTCCCCTTTTTTCTCGCTTTTTCGTTTAAATATAAATTGGTTTAATAGAACCCAAAAACTACTTTGTTTAAAATTAATTTTCTTGTTTGAAAATTTATCTATTCCATTTCAAGAATAATTCATCATTTTGATTAGAAAAAATCTTTTGAAACTTGAAAATTTATATAACTATATCTTTAAAATTGCAGATACTTTATTAAAAAGTTTTTTTGTTATTGAAAATTTATTTATTTAGATTAAAATTCTTCTTTTTTAGAAAGAAGAATTTATTAATTATTCATTAATAGTAATCATGGAAAGTATTATTATTGACGTTGAAAATTTATATTTTAAAAATTAAAATTTTTTCATGAAAATGTAATGCTTGATAGAAAATCAACTTTTTGGTTCAAAAATCATATTTTCGAGTTGAAAATTCAGTTGTATTGTAAATAATTTCTCTTTGGTTGAAAATTTATATTTTAATTCGTCTTTTTTGGTCAATAGTTAATATTTTTCGTGAAAAATTAATCTTTTTGGTCGAAAATTCAACTATTTTGTTCCAAACTTTAGAGGAAAAAAATGTTATTTATGCGCATATTTCAAGCCAAATGAATAATATTGTCATTACCACCCGTATTTTTTTCTAGTTCAGAGTAAAAGAAAATTATAAAAACCATCCAATCATAGATGTTTCTTTACATTATTGGGCGACTATTTATGACGAGAATGAGTGTGGTTTTTTCTATAAATATTAAACAAGGATAAACTTCATAAATTTTCTGTCGTAATTGCCGTGCGGTACCGCACGGTAATGACGCATGTGTACGACAGCTTACAACGGCTAATATTCAGTTCTCTACTGCTCGTTTTAATATATTTTCATCGAACTCCAATTAAATTTTTTTATTGTAAACTTGAATCAAAAATGAAAAATACATTTTTCTGAACTCTTTAAAATTGTAACGTGTTTAAAATTTCTGTATCTAAACAAATAGAAAAACTTGAGCTATTAACAGGTAAAGAGTTTTGTTTTTTTCATTTATGAAAATTTTTATATTTTTTTGCACACGCATTTTACATTTTTAACATGAAAAGGTTTTTACATTTTTTAAAAAACGTTTAAGATAATTTATAGAGCTTATCAAATTTATTTTGAAAATGTGATTTTTTAGCGATATAAATTTTTATTATTATTTTTATTAAATATATTATTAAGGTAACATAAATGATATTTCAACCTAAAAGAAATAATCTTAAATACTAAACAGTTAAATTTATGCAAAAAAAGAATTTAAACAAAAAAATAGCTGAATCTTCAACTAAAAAATAGTTTTTACCAGTTGTATTCTAAACCAAAAAAACATTAAACTTTTTTAAAAAGAGACGAGTTTTCTATAAAACAGTCCAATTTATAAGTCTTTACAAATTTCAAATTATTTTTTAATAATTTGTAAAACACATGAACCTTATAAATAGTTTTTTTTACTATTCGAATTTTTCAAACATTTTATTAAAATTCTGAAAAATAAAAAAAAATGCTTTCATATCTTCTAGATTCTGTTTGGACAATTTTGTAAATATTTTGAAATTTTTTAAAGTCTTCTTAAATATTCTTTTAAAATTAAATCTTCAACAAAAAGTCAATTCAAATTTTTGAGGAACTTTCAGATTTTTTTAATTATCGTAAAACGTTATGAAATCTGTAAGAAGTATCAAGTGCTTTCTGCTTTAAAATTTACTTCCTAATGTCTTTTCAACTTTTTTTTAAATTTTAAATCAATTTTAAATCTATTTAAAACTCCTAAATGTATTTTAGACTTGATTGATTTTTGTATAAAACTTTGTAATCTTTCTAAGTGAACGTTTTTGCTTTAAAATCGTCCATAGTTTTTTTTCTATAAAAAAGTTATTTTTTTAACGAAAAATAGAAGAATTAATTTTTTAGTTGAAATAATCAATTTAAAAAAATATAATTTTCTACAAAATATTTCAATTTTAAACCCAAAAGATGATTTTTCTACCAAAAAAGATGCAGCTTCAATAAAATATAAAAATTTCAAATAAAAAGGTAATTTTACAAACCAAAACTAGAATAGTTCAATTTGCAATTAAAAATATACATTTTAATCCAAAAAAGGCCTTTTCAGCAAGGTGAATTTATTTTTAACTAAAAATGTAAATTTTCAAGCAAAAATGGTATTGTTACATCTTTAGTTAAAAACAATCATTTTCAACTAAAAAGAAACGAATTTTCAGCTAAGGAAATTAATGCTTAATCTATGTGATGAATTTTCAGCCAAAAATGTGCAGAACATTTTAATAAGAAAAAAATTAAATTTCGATCCAGAAAAGGTAAATTTGCCACAAAATAGAAAATAGTTAAAGTGAATTTTCAACTAAAGTGATAAATCTTCAATAAAAAAATTTAATTCATTACCAAATACATGAATTTTAAACTGAAAAGATTGTTTTTATGCTAAAAATAAAATACTTTAATTTTCAGTTAGTTAAATAAATTTTCAACTAAAATGTATAAATTTTTAACTAAAAATAGAATAATTAAATATTCAGTAACAACTGGATTTTCAATAAAATCGAAGTAAATTTTAAACGAAATATTATCATTGTCAACCAAAAAGATCAAATTTCTGTCAAAAATGATAAATTTTCGACAAAAAATGGAACAGTTACATTTTCAGTTAAAAAAAATAATAAATGTGAAAAAAATCATTTTCAACCAATGAAATGAATTTTATTCAAAAATAGATGAATTTTTAACAAAGTACATGCAGTTTGAACCAAATATTCAAATTTTTTAATGAATTTTCAATCAGAAAGAGGAATTAGTCACCAAGAAGCTTAAATTGACAAAATATAAACAATATTGTTCGTATTTTGGTTTGTATTTAAGCCTTTCCGATTATATTTAAAAAATATCCATATTAGACCAGCAGATAAAAAATAACTACGACGAAATTATTTATAACCTAAAATTGTTCGAATTTATCATTTTTTTAAAAAGATTATTTTTTCTGTTGTAGAATATCTAATTCCGTTGAAAAATCGTTAAGTTAACCTAAAATTGTTTAAAATGTTACGTCTGGTTTTCATAAAATAACTGGCTCTTTCTACTGTAAAATATCTAATTTTTGTAGGAATTCCAAAAAATAACCCAAAATATATTTATTTGTAAATTGCATACAAAATTGACTATTTCTGTTCAAAAATATTCAATTTCAGAGAAAATTCTCTCACTGACTCAACCTTAAATTATAGGAATTTCTAAGTTTCCTAGAAGATATAACTGTTTTTAATTGATAAATAACGCAAACCGCCTTGAATTTTATAACATAACCTTAAATTGTGTGCATTTGTAAGTTTTCTTAAAGTGGCAAATTGTTTCTGTTGGAAAATGTTTAATTCCGGGGGGAATTTCCTGAGATAACCTAAAATGTACGAATTTTTAAGTTATCTGGAAGACCAAACTGTCCTTTTTTAAAAATATATATAATTCCGGCCCTAAAATATTGTTAACTTATCGGAAAAACCTAAAGGATTCTGATGAAAGATATCTATATTCGGCAAAAATTCGATAACATAACCTCAAATTGTTCTAGTCTATAAATGTTCTAAAAGATTTACCAATCGCTTTTATTCTAACATATTAAATTCACGCGAGAAATCCATAACATAACCTACATTTGGTCAAACTCGCAAGTTGTCACTAACTGTTCTGATTAGAAAAAAATTTATTTGAAAAAATATATTTCTTTCGAGATAAAAGAAAACTTATTTAGAGTCTAAAACATTTAGAAATTTACATTTTTATTGATATTTAAGATTACTTAATTCAAAAAATATATTTGCGGCGACGCGGATTAGGACACCCGGTCATTTTTCCGATGGTTCAAGTGATCGAAAATTAAAATAGCGAATATCAGGATACAAAAATTTATTTTAAGAAAAACTCACTTGCCGAATAATTAATTAACCGAAAACCATTTCAACGAATGTTGAATTATTCGAAAATATTTTTATCGAAGATTCATTTTTCCGAAAGTTCATTTTACTGAAGCTTCAAATTTTTGAAGGCCTAATTTTGCGAAGGTTCAGTTTACCGAAAAATCAGTTTAGCGATAGGAGAGTTATCCGAAAATCATTTAACGGAAGGTTCAAATATCCGAAAATCATTTAACCGAAGTTTCAAATATCCGAAAATTTAAAAATTGTTTATTTACATTCATATAGATGTTTAATAACAAATAAGTAGATTGAAGGGATAAAAACAGTGAAAATTTAACAAAATGAGTTTTGGATATTTGAACCTTCGCTTAAATGATTTTCGGATAACTCACCTATACTTTCAGTAAAATCGACTTTCGGAAAAATGAATCTTCGCTAAAGCTATTTTCGAATAATTCGACATTCCTTGAAATAATTTTCAGTCAATTAATTTTCCTTCAAATAAATTTCCGTATCCTAATATTCGTTATTTTAATTCTCGGTCACTTGACCAATCGGAAAAATGACCGGTTGTCCGGATTAGTACAGTACTCTTTTCTGAGCCGCAGAAATATTTAGCGCGCCATTCGAGAAAAAGCTCGCACTCACCTCGCACCTATAAAACGCACAAAACATCTCCTTAACCCTCCTCCTTGGAGTGCTGCATCGTTCGAGCCTCTTACATGCTCGTGCCATCCAATAAAAGTTGCCTTTGTTTGATGGCCGACTAAATCGCGCTGCCAGCCCCCTAATGCGTCATTACTGTCGGGCTTTACGACTGCCTCGTATCATTTCACTTAGGTATATTGATATGGCAACGAGTTCCCGACCTCGTCCAACGCCAGCGACCGTGCTTGCTTTCCTTTAAATGTCCGATATCCGCGTCAACGACTCCACTAAGTGTATTCCGGAAGCGGAATTATTATTATTATTTTCTCCTTTTTTTCGCACCGCCCGGGCGCAAAAGTCCGTGGGACTTTTCCCGCCCGTCGGATCCCGAACGCTGAAACTGGTCATCGCCTTTTCAGCACGGGAGATAATATTAAGTGCGCTTTTTAAAATGAATGCGTCTAGACAATAGGAGATAAAAAAGCCTCCTGGGTGTGACATATTTATGTTAATGAGAGACTGTCTGCAACTTTATAATACAAAATTTAAAGTAAACAAGTTAACGAAATGTAGGTAATGGAAACAGTGTTAGTAGGTCAAAATTTATTTTTTAAATATTTTATTGGGGCGAAAGAAAGACCAGCGAAGGTGGATTGCTCAGGATTATTTCGGATTACCCTGAAATTACCTTTATGAACATAATTACTATGGATTATCTAAAAATAGTTAAATTTTCAGTTAACAAATCAATTTTAAACCAAACAAAATCGAACTTTCAAGAAAAATTGTGAAATTTTCAACCAGAGATGAATTTTTAACTAATATGATAATTTTCCAATTTACATTCTTAGATTAAATATAAATTTAGAGCTACGGAATTAAATTTTATACCAAAAAAGATCAATTTTCGACAAAAATGGAATAGTTACATTTTCGACCAAAAGAATATATATTTTTTTAATAAAAGAAAACGAATTTTCAAAAAAAGTTTAGTTTTTAATCATAAATATAAATTTTCTACAAAAAAGATGGTTTTCAACCAAATACATGTATTTCCAATCGAGTTGTTGAATTTCGAACCAAAAAAATAATTAGATAAAGATAAAAAGTCTCCTAGATGTGATATATATTTAAAATAATGAAACACTGTGGGGAACTTTATAACCCAAAATGTTTGGTCAACAAATAAAAAAATTTATAAATTTTTTTATAGCTGGAAAAATAACATCTAAAACTGGATTACCTGAGATTACTTCGGACTGCAAAGGATTACTCTGAATTTTCATCCAAGTGATTTAATTTCCACCTAAAAAATATAAATTTTCAACTAAAAAATATATTCAATAGTTCAATTTTCAGTTAAAAATTAATTTAAAATCGAAAAAAACGAACTTTCGAGAAAAATCGTGAAATTTTCGACCAGAAAGGAATTTTTAACCAAACTTAAATTTTTAAATAAAATGTTAAATTTTCTACTAGAATAGTTAGATTTTCAGTTTAAAAATAAATTTTTAACTATAAAAAGTTCAATTTATTAACTGAAAAAGATAAATTGTTGACAAAAAATGAAATAGTTACATTTTTAAACAAAACAATAATTTTTTCGAATAAAATAAAACGAATTTTTAACAACTAAATTTGAAATGTTCATTATCAACCTAATAGTTGAATTTTTAACCCAAAAAGACGAATTTTCAATAAAAAGAAACTTTCAACCAAAAAGATGAATTTTTACCAAGAAGATTAATATTCTACCAAAAGATACGAATTTTCAAGAAAAAATAGGGATTTTCAACCAAAAACAGGATTTTTCAACTAAAAAATCAATTTTATAAATCAAGATTATAAATCAAGATTATTTTTCTACAAAAAAAAATACAAATTTTTAATAAAGTCCACGAATTCATAACCAAATAGTTAAATTTTTAACTAAAAAGATAAATTTACTACAAAAAAGGAATATTTACATTTTCAGTTAAAAAAATGAATAAAATAGGTCAGCTTTAAACCAAAAAAATGAATTATCAAGTCTTAATTTTCTACTAAAATACGGACTTCCAACAAAATACGTGAATTTTCGACTGAGACAAATTTTTGTTAAAAATGAAATAATTAAAGTTACTACTTAACAAACTAATTTTTAACCAAAAAAGAAACTTATTTTCAACCAAATTTTTAAATTTTTAATGAAACTAGTTTGAACTAAAATCAACAATCTTCAAAAAGAAAAAAAAAATTTCAGGAAAGTAGTTCAACTTTTAACCAATTCATTGAATATTGAACTCAAAAGATCAGTTTTCAACTGAAAATAGAATAGTTAAATTTTTAGTTAAAAAATTAATTTTCACCAAGAAAACGAATTTTCAACAATGTAGTTAAATTTCCAACCAAGGAAATAAATTCTCTACCAAAATAGTGGAATTCTTAGCCTAAAAAGAATAATTTTAAAAAATTTCAATCTTTAATCAAAAAGTCACTTTTGTAAGGATATTGTTGAATTTTTTATAAAGTAGATGTCTTTTTTAACAAACAGATAAATTTGTAAATAAACGGGATAAATTTTCAAGTAAAAGTATAATTTCTTAACAAAAAAGGGAATTGTTAAATTTTCAGTTAAGAAAAATTAATTTAAAATAAAATTGTTGAAAACTATTTGGATTACTTATGTTTATTACATTTGGCCACCTTGATTACATGAATTACTCCAAATTATCTGGATTGCACCAAATAAATAAAAATCAGACCGTTAGACTTACAATTTTTTTTTTGCAATTTAGCACCCTATTCTGCATATTAGAAAGAAAATAGTATTTAATCATTAAAACTCAGAATTCACCATAAAGCATTTACTTTATTTTGTTTATAGCTTTCTAAGCATTTCATCTATACAATTTTCGAATCTAAAACTTTTTTTATAAACTCGAAAATATGCGGTGAAATAAAACACGTTGTTTTTCATACAATTTCTGATGAAAGCTTTTAAGCTGTCTACTTAAGTATTTCGAATAAGAAATACCTCACAGTTTAAAAATAGTAAAATACGCAGGGGCTTTCAAAGTGCACTTTTTAAATTTGTTATTCAAAATTCCACTCACTCTTACATTAAAATTTTGTCATTTCGTTTCTTAAAAGATTACAAACAATAAAAAATAGAGATACACTATCATAAAATCTTGTCATGCGGGGTAGAGGTTTAAATTTTTAACTTTGCTTGATACATCCTAGCTTGAGTCAAGAAAAAAAAGAAAGTTTAAAAGTAACTTCCCCTCTGAGATTTCTAACCCTAAATTCAATTTAATTCCACCCGAATATGAATTCCCCTTCAGAAAGAAGATGTCAACAACTGCTTTGACTTTCTCAATAAGCTGATGCACTATCTTCCTAAAAATAAATTGTCAGGCTTGCTCGATAAATTGTCGCATTATCTCCGACGTGTCCAAAGTGTCTTCCGCGTGTCATTTGGAGACTTTGATTCTTCTGTCTGTGTTTTTCGAAAATACCGTGGAGAAAACGTTCGATAAATGCGAAATAACAAGCGATTCAATAAAAGGCATTCGCGTCTCGTTTACCGTTTCTCTTTGAAATTATTGCCGATTAAACTGACATTTATCGAGTGAATACGGAGGCGATGCTCGGCGAGATACGATGCTTCGGTTCGGCTCTCTGAGGATCGAGAGGAAAGGATAAGTATAGAAGAAGAGGAACATAATGAGAGAGACACAAAGAGGGTGAAAGAGAATCAGCAAGGGGGTAAAAAAAGTTAGCACGATCAAAGGAGATAGAGAAGAAAAAAGAGAGAGACGCTTTTCTAAAGGAAAAAGCCAGTGTGAAGCTCTTAACAAGGATAGAGAGAGAATCTGCAAGAGGGGAAAAACAGCACGTCAAAGAAAATAGAGGAGAAAAGAGAGAGAGAGACGCTCTTCTAAAGGAAAAAGCGAGTGTGAAGCTCTTAGCAGGAAAAGAGAGAGAATCTGCAAGAGGGTAAAAAAGTCAGCAACATTACAGAAGAAGATAGAGGAGAAAAGAGTGAGATAGAGGTTCTTCTAAAGAAAAAAGCGAGTGTGAAGCTCTTAGCAGGGAAAGAGAGAGAGAATCTGCAAGACGGTAAAAAAAGTCAGCAAGTTCAAAGAAGATAGAGGAGAAAAGATGAAGCTGGAGGCTCTTCTGAAGGAAATGTGAGTGTGAAGCTGTTAGCAGGGAAAGGGAGAGATTGTTCGACGGTGAAAAAAAGTCAGCAAGTGCAGAAAAGAAGATAGAGGAGAAAAGAGAGAGATAGAGGCTCCTCTGAAGGAATTGTGTGTGTGAAGCTCTTAGCAGGGAACGAGAGAGAATCTTTGACGGTAAAAAGAAGTCAGCAACTTCAGAGAAGAAAATAGAGGAGAAAAGAGGGAGATAGAGGCTCTTTTAAAGGAAAAAGCGAGTGTGAAGCTCATAGCAGGGAAAGAGAGAGAATGTGTAAGAGGGTAAAAAAGTCAGCAAGATCAAAAAAGAATATAGAAGAGAAAAGAGAGAGGGGCTCCTTTAAAGAAAAAAGCGAGTGTGAAGCTCTTATCAGGGAAAAAGAGAGAAACTGCAAGACGGTAAAAAACAACAGGTTCAGAGAAGAAGATAGAAGAGAAAAGAGAAAAGAGAAAGATAGAGGCTCTTCTAAAGGAAAAAGCGAGTGTGGAGCTCTTATCAGGAAAAGAGAGAGTATCTGCAAGAGGGGAAAAAAGTCAGCAATATCATAGAAAAAGACAGAGAAGAAAAAAGAGAGAGAAAATCCTTGAAAATGAAAAAGCGAGTGTGAAGCTCTTATCTGGGGAAAAAAGAGAGAGGGTATCAGGAAGGAGATCAGTCTGGTAGGTGGAGGAAGAGCAAAATAATGAGAGAGGAAAGAGGTTTAAAGAGAGAGAATTAGCAAAGGGTTTAAAAAAAGAAGATATAAAAGTTTTCAAAAAATTGATCTCTAGTTAAAAATGTAACTACCTCCTTGAAAATAAATTTTTCACCTAAAAATTTAATATTTTTCTGAAAACATGTTTTTTTTGTGAAGGCTTAGATTTTAAGAGGAAATCGAACTATTGTATTTTTGTTTGAAACTGTTTGTTAATTGTTATTTTTGTTTCTAAGGAACCGAAAAGTAAGTTAGTTTGGAAGTCTGTTTTTTAATTTTTAATATTTTTCATGCTTTTTTAGCATAACAAATTTTTTCATTAGAAAATATTTTCTGTTCGATTTTAAATTAAAAATATATCTTGTTTTAAGGGAAATTTCAACTATTTGGCTGAAAATTGACATATTTTTATTAAAAATTTACCTATTTCATTGAAAATGTATGTACTTTGTTAAATATTCGTTTTTTAAAATAAAAAATTAATCTTAATGGTAGAAAATTCCTATTTTTCATAGAAATCTCAACGATTCTAGTTTTTTTTTTTAGTTAAATATTGATCTTTCCTAGTTAAAAATTCAACAATTTGGATGAAAATGAGTCTTTTTCAATAGAAGGTTTAACTATATTAATGAAAATACACGTATTTTCTTTACAAAATCGATTTTTTTATAGGAAATGATCTTTTTCTTTGAAAATCAATCTTGTCAAAAAATTCTTCTTATCGGTTGATAATTCAAGTATTCTAGTTAAATATTGAGCTGTTTAGTTAAAAATTCATTTTATAGGTCGGAAATAAAATTACTTCGTTAAAATTTGAACTCTTTTTAAAAATTATTTTGAATATTTAATGATAGAGAATTATTTTTTAGTTGAAAGTTCGTATTTTTGTGTAGAAATCAATGCTCTTGGTTGAAAATTCATCTTTTTGGTCAAGAATTGAATTATTTCATGTAAATTTCAATTATTAAATTAAAATAATTATCATCTCAGTTGAGTATTTCATAATCTTAGTTAAAAGTTCATCTGTTTGGTTTAACATTAATTTTTTTATCTCAAAATTTAATTATTTCGTCGACAATTTATCTTTTTCCTTATAGAGAAAACTAATTTTTATTAGTTTGAAAATTCAACTATTTCAGTTGAAGATTCGTTATTTTTGTTAAAAGCTTATGGTTTTTGTTTAAAACTCAACTATTCCGGTTGAAGATTCATCATTTTGATTGAAAATTTATGAGTTAGGTTAAAAATTAATTTTATTATCTAAAAATATAACTTCCATTTTCAGTTAAAAGTTGATTTTTTCAATTTCAGTTTCATTGATTCAAAATGAAACTATTTCATTTAAAAATTCATTTTTGGTTTCTTTGAAAAAATGTATTTTTTGGTAGAAAATTAATCTTGCTGTTTGAAAAGTCATATTTGTGATTGAAAATTCAATTATTTCAGTTAAATATTCAGCATTTCAGTTAAAAATTTATCGTTTTGGCTTAAAATTCAACTATTCTAACTAATTTTTCTGACTGAGAGTTTAACTTTTCCATTTTTGTTGACAATTAATATATTTAGTGAAAAATTTAAGTATTTGCTTCAAAGTTATTTTGAAATTTTTCGATCTGTTGTGTTGAAGGTTGTTTAGAATGAACATGATAAATTAAAATAAATTTTTTCGTTTTGTTGCAAAGATAAATATTTTACTTTTAATAAACCAAGAAAATGGAAAAATTTGACCGGGAAATAACCGGGAAATGGAAATCGTCAGCCTAATCGCGATCCTGGAATTTGCAAGGGGGTAAAAAAAGAGTCATCAAGATGGGATAAGAATATGGAGAGGAAAAATAGAGAGAAGGGATCTTCGAAAGGAAAAAGCGAGCGTGAAGCTTTTAGCAGAGAAAGAGAGATAATATGCAAGAGGGTCAAGAAAAAAGTCAGCAAGATCAGAGAAGGAGATAAAGAAGAAAAAAGAGACAGAGGATCTTCGAAACAAAAAAGCGAGTGTGAGGCTCATAGCAAGGAAAAAGAGATAGATTCTGCAAGAGGCTCCAAAACAAGAATCCGCAAGATCAGAGAAGAGGATGGAGATAAAAAAAGAGAGAAAGGATCTTCGAAAGGAAAAAGCGAGTGTGGAGCTCTCAGCAGGGAAAAAGCGAGTGCGAGGCTCTTAGCTAAGAAAAAGAGAGAGAGAGGGACTCTCGGAAAGGAGATCAGTCTGGTAGTTGGAGGAAGGATTGATGAGATCAATATGCAGTAAGTCTGGGGAGCAGTAACGCGACGGAAGGTTAATGGAGAGGCGGGCATGAAAAATGTGTGCACCTAGTTGCACGCGAAATTCATAAACTGTCCAACCGCATTGAGACTCTGCTACAATGTTAAGCGTCGAGAGTCCCTCGTGGTTAATCCGATTTTAATTCCACCCTCAAGGCAAGATCTTTTTTTTTCAGATGACGCGTCAATATCAAAAGACCGGTATCGTTAACCCCAGGCAGTGATCAATAATTCCACAATCTTAATAAAAATTTACAGTAATCTTTTAAAAATTAGCCTTGACTTTGAAAGGTGATATAATTTAAATATTAACTTAGAATTTGGACGGCAGATTAATTGAACAGATTAGAGGGCGTCCATAAAGTACGTTAATTTGAATGGTTTGAAGACTCTTTTCCCGTTTTTTTCCCGCACACTTTCGTAAAATTACATAAAGAGCATGCTGGGTGTTGGGTACCCAAGGGTACTCAAACGTG
Source organism: Belonocnema kinseyi (assembly GCF_010883055.1). Taxonomy (NCBI): domain Eukaryota; kingdom Metazoa; phylum Arthropoda; class Insecta; order Hymenoptera; family Cynipidae; genus Belonocnema; species Belonocnema kinseyi. The sequence continues at coordinate 49,121,651 of NC_046666.1, read as the reverse complement.
TGCCGTGCCGATGCTATTCGATAGTTTTTTACAAGAAAATCAATTAATGATGTTTTATCTATCTAGTTTAAGGAGAAAAAGGTTTCATAATTAGTTTTGAAATTTAAAGTTGTAAAAAAATTCTCTTTGGCAAAAAAATTAAAAAATTACTTTTTTAACTCTAAAATTCATAACTTTTTAAGTTTTTGATATTTTTACTTAAAATTTTACTTGAATACTTCCGAGATACGGCGTTTCAAAAATAAAAATAGCCGTATAGTGTTCGTTCAAAAAAAGGTATTAATTCTAAAAAATAAAAGCTTCAATTCAATGAAAATTTAAACACAGCATTTTTCTTGATTAAACTATTTTATTGATCTTAAACTGCGTATAAAAATGGTAAAAATCAAAATTATGTGAAAATAACATAGAAAAATAGGCTTTCATGTCATTTGTTAATCTAGCGCCATATTTCGCATTTTCTTGAATTTGGTACTTTTTACTAAAGCGCAAATAAGTCGCTGGGTCTTTTACACCCAGTATGCTCTTTAAGGGTCAAGAATCTTTCTTTTCTAATCTTTTTGCTCAAACGTAAACAGATTTTTTCGGATTTAACTCGTTTGGTTACAAATTTTATTGTTTAGTTGAAAACGCAACAAGCTTCTCAAAGTCATCTTTTTTGTTAAAAAATGTATCTACTGAAAAGTTGAACCACTTTGCTAAAAATAAATTTTTTTAGTCAAAGATTCATCTTTTTGGTTAATAATTTAACTATTTTGTTCAAAATTTGTTTCATTCTACGTTGAAAATAAAATTTTGAGACTTACAATTTAACTGTTCCCTATTTTTTTGAAAATTTACCATGTTTAGATAAAAATTCAGTTCTTTTTTGTTGAAAAATTAATTTTCTTTAGAAAAAAATAAAATTGTTAGTTAAAATTTCATCCATTTGGATGAATGTTGTACTCGCTTCTTAAAAATTATTTTTCTATGAAGATTTGTCATTTTATATAAAAATTCATGTTCTTGGATGAAAATTTAACTGTTTTGCTAAAATATTGTTTTATGTATATATTTTTTAAATTAACATCTTAAGAATTGTAACCTTTAATTTAAAATTGATCTTTTATCGTTGAAAATTTATGTATTTTGTTGAAATTTCGTGTTTTTCAAATTAAAGTCTTTTGGGTTGAAATATTAACTATTACAAGTTTTACTAAGAATTAATTTTGTTGTTGTTAAAAAATCAAATTCTTGGTTTAAACTTAAAACCTCGGTTTAAAGTAGAACGTGAAAAATTTAATTTTTTGTATTTGAAGATGGATAATTTTAGTTTAAAATTAAATGTTTCGGTGTTAAATTACTTTTTTTTAAGATTAATATTTTCAAAATAAAAATTCAATTGTTTAATAGAAGCTTCATCTTTTTGGCTGGAAAATTCGACAATTTAGTAGAAAAATTAACTATTTGGTTTAAAATGGACTTTATTGTTGAAAAGTCACACTTTTTGTTGAAAAATTAACCATTTCATTAGAAAAAAAACTATTCAATTGAAAATTAAACCATGTATAATTTGGTAGAAAATTCATGTATTTTGTTGAAAATTCGCCTATTTTAAGTGAAAATGTTACTATTTTATTAAAAAATTCTTCTTTTCAGTTAAACTCAAATTGTGGAAAATTTATGATTTGCTGTTTAAAAACCAACTGTTTTCTAAAACATTAAACTTTTAAGCTTGAATTGAAGCAGTTGATAATTCGTTTTTTATTGCAGCTTGAAAATTAATTTGTTGAACGAAAAATTTAGCAATTCCATTCTTGATTGAAAACTTATCCTTTTTATTTGAAAATTAAACTATTCGTTTCGAAATTCATGTACTTTGTTGAAAATTCGTTTTTTGGTAAAAATTTAATCTTCTTGGTTGAAAATTCAACAACTTTGATGAAATTTTTTTTAAGCTTCGTCTTTTAGGTAGATAGTTGAACTATTTTTATATTTTATATATCTTATATTTAGTATTTCGCTTTCTAACAAGATTTTAAGTTAAAATACGTTCTTTAAAAATCAGAATATTATTTCTGTCTTTCTCGAGTGATAATTTAATAAGCACGATGAGAAATCACTTCAAATAAGGTTTATTGAACGCAGAATTAAATAATCTTTCCAACAATTAAAAAAAATTGTTATCTTCTTTCTGAAAGGCGCTATCACATTTGAAAAACAATGCTTATTTTTAATAGGTCAACTGGTTAGTGGTCCGATACAATCCGTCGGATACTATCGTCGGTATGTGGTGTAACGATGTGGCTCGGAAATCTCACTATCATTATTGTCAATAAACTAATTAATTTTTTTATTTGATTAAAGTTGTCCTATATCTGCAATTCTATATTTTGAAAATTAAATTCAAATAATCCCTTCTAGTAAAAAAAAAATTACAGGAAACCTTATACTCTTAATTGAGAAACATTTGTGCTTTTTACATATTCTAGCGCGGTTTAATTGAAACTTTTTTATTATCTATTAAATTATTGTAAATATTCTACGTGTTTCTTGTTACAGCCTTTCTCTAAAAATTATAAATTAAAAAAAATAATTTTAATATAAAATCTTAAAGTATCGAAGAAGCCATAACATTTTTTCAATTTTCACCAGAAATTGGTATTTTTATTAAAAAAAAAATTATATTTCAATGAAAATTGACAACTTTGTTAACAATTTTAGGTTTAGCAATTTCTAGTTATTGTTAGAGTTATGTTAAGATTTTTCAAAGGGAATCGATTATTTTAAACAAGAATAAAGAATAAAGAAATTGTTACTTTTATTTAAAACCAATTTTATTTTAAACTTTCTCAACTTGTTAACAATTTAAGGTTCTGTTCACATTTTGGGATGGGAATCGATTATATTAAACTTAAGTTAATTAATTTCACAGAATATTGAAAATTTTTTATTTAACATTATGCCTTTCTTCAGATCATCAATCAGAGTGACTAAATTTATAATTTTGCATTATTTGGGTTTCTTATACCGGAAGTCGGTATTTTTAATACAAAATTATTGGGTTTCAAAAAAGATAAAAAAATTTGGAACAATTATAGGTGACGCTCACATTTTACATCAAAAATTGGCATCTTCAAACAAAACTCATAATTTGGAAAGGATTTAGAATCTTTTAAAAATTTTGGATTGTGTTAGTGTTTTTCGTCGAAAGTTAGTATTTTTATTTTTTCAAATCATTTTCAAAGATGATCTACAACTTTTTAACGATTTAATGTTATTTTAACAGTTTTTGTTGAAAATCTGTTACTTTAAACTGAAATTAATTAATTTGACAGAAGATTTAAATTATATATTTAAATTATATAATTAAATTATATAAATATATATTATTATATATTATTAAATTATGTATTCAAAGAAAATTGACAATTTTAAAGAAATTATTATAAACTTCCATCAATCATCAATTCTCTTATTCATATCCTATGAAATTGTAAGCTTTTGAATTTATTTTCCTAAATCGTTTTTCAGTATTATTATACTGTGTATAAATACTGTGTCTAAATCCGAATTCACCGACTTTAAATCGAATTTGGTTGTAAATTAAAAGTCAAGTTTCATCGATATCAGTGATCGATATTTATTAACTGGCAAGTGAGAGGTGGAATTTCAAGGTGCCTGATGCTTACTGAATTTTCATAAATTTAATCAGTCATTCGGAACCGGGTTTCCTCTCTGATGCGCGTTATATCGCGCAGAGGTAGTCGATCGTTCTCCGATAATATTCCGGTACATTGTTTATTAATTATTTGAAATGCAGGCCGAATTAGTCGAGCTCATAACCGATACGTCACAAATCCAATTTACAGTCGTGCTGTTTGCGATAGAATAAATTAAGTCTTATTGGAATACCATCGGTCCATCTGACGCATAACAAACGCCTGTTATCATTCCGATTGGTACATTCTGAAATTAGTTCAGACATTGTAGCAAACATAACTAATTTGGAATAAAATTATTATAATATATAAATGCTTCTGATATATTCACTTTAAATCTGAATCAGTAATTCAACTGATTAAATCAGTACTAATGAGTTAAAGTTATAAATCAGTTATTTCGTTAAATTTAATTTAACGAAATAGTCTAATTTATTGTAGCAGACTAAGTGAATCAATATATAACTTTAACTAACTAAATCAGTACTAATGATTTCTAGTGATGAATTATTTCTTAAATTTCACTGATTTAAATAGTGAAATTCATTGAATGAAATATTAAAATTCATTGCAACAGACTAACTGAATCAATATATAAATTCAACTAATTGTATCAGTACTGTATATTTCAAATGATAAATCAGCTGTTTCTTAAATTTCATTGAATGAAATATAGTAAAATTTATTATAATAGACTAACACAATCAAAATTTTTTACTATTTGTCACTAACTCAATTCTAGCTACAACAATGAGTAGAATTGGACTCGCAATTAGTTATATTTCACTGATTCAAATATAAAGAATTATAATCTTTTAATAAGAGTGTTCTTTGAAGACCTTCGACTAAAATACTTTTTAAATTTACTTTAATACTTTATTAATACCTTTTTTAAATTTAAATATGTTAAAATTTGACTGATTAAATTAATTGAGTATGATTTTACTGAAAAATTAGTTATTTCACTGACAAAACAGTCGTTTTAATAGACGAATAAGTCAATATTGCTGACTGAATCAAATAGTCACTTGAAATGAGTGAATGTCATTTTCATTTTAATGAATTTTTAAAATTAACGATAAATGACTGATTAAGGCATTGAAAGTTACGGATTAGATCAATCAAAATGTCGATTTGAATTATTGAAAAGTACTGGTTATATCATTCATAACCACTGATTTAATTAGTGAAAATTACTGATTACGTCATTAAAAATCAGTAATTTAATGAATGAAAGTCACAGTTTAGATAATTTAAATAACTGATTCGGTCGCAGTGGATATTACTTATTATATTACTTCGTTTTTTTTATTAATTAACTTAATTTTTAAATACTTTCAATTAATTTTAAATCAACTATTACATTTTTCGTTGCGAATTCAACTTTTTATGGAAAATACAATTACTATAGTTTCAAAGTTGAACTACTTCATTATATATTCATTTTTTTCGTTGAAACTTCATCAGTTCAGTTAGAAATTCATCTCCTTGGTTAAAAGTTTAAATATTAAAAAAAAAGTTTGTTGTTAAAAATTGATATTTTTTAGTTAAAAATTCACTATTTTTTTGAGAATTAAACTATTCGATTAAAAATTCGGCTTTTTAATTGATCTAGATGGTTTTATATTTAAAATTGAAATATTTTTTGGTTAAAAGTTAAAATAATTGGTAAATAACTGCTTGAAAATTCATTTCCTTGGTTGAAAATTTAAATATTTTGTTCAAAACTAATTTTTATATTGAAAATTCGAATACTGTGTTGTAAATTAAACAATTTTGTTGAAATTTTTTTTTTTAAGATTCATCACTTTAGTGGAAAAATTGATTTCTTTTGTTAAAATTTAACAATTTTGTTCAACTTTCTCTTATTTTCTGTTATAAATTAATTTTTTGGTTAAAAATACAGTTATTTTGTTAAGGATTGAATTTGAAAAAACGCATTAAAAAAATGCATTTTCGAGTTGACGATTTATTATTTTAGTTAAAAATTTATCTCTGGTCGTTGCTAGTTGTTGAAAAATATGGTTATTCTTTATAAGTTATAAAAATAAAACAATGGATAAAAATTCATGTAGTTAGTTGAAATATTGTCTTTTTGGGTAGAAAATTAAGCTTCCTTATTAAAAAATTATCCTTTTGGTTGGAAATTGATCTCTTTAGTTAAAAATTTAACAACTATGTTAAAAATTAATTTTTTTATTTAAAATCAAGCTACTTGATTTATGGTTAAATAATTTTGTTGAAAATTTAACTATTTGTTGAAAATTAATCTCAAGCAATTTTTTAATTGAACAATTCCATTTTTGGTAAAAATTGATATTTTTTAGTTAAACATTCAAGTACTTGATTGCAACTTTGAAAGTCGAACTGATTAATAAAAAATTTATTTTATTTTAGTTGAAAATTCATCGGCTAGGTTAAAAATGTATATATTTGTTAAATTTTTTGTTGTTAAAAATTAATTAATTTAGTCTAAAATTGAACATTTCCAGTTTTGGTTAAAAATTGACCATTTTTAGTTTTTTAGTTAAAAATTCAACTACTTGTTGGCAACTTCGAAAGTTGACCTAATTTGTAAAAAATTCCTTTTATTGTTTAAATATTCATTATTTTAATTTAAAATTTCGCTACTTGGTAGAAAATTTAACTATTTGTTGAATTATTTGTTGTTGCTGTTGAAAATTAATTAATTACATTTAAATTGAACAATGTCATTTTTTATTAAATATTGATCTGTTTTAGTTCAAGATTTTTTATTAAAAATTTATATAATTTGTGATTGAAATATCAACTGTTTTTGGTTTGAAAACGAAATATTTTTGGTGGAAATATCAAATATTACTTTTTTTATTGAAAATGTTACTAGTTGGTTAAAATTCGAACTACTTTCTTAAACATTCATTTTTTTTAAGAATCATCAGGTTGGTTATAAATGCATCTCTTTGGTTGAAAATTCATATATGTTGTTAAAAATTCGTCTTTTTTAGTAGAAAATTAATCTTCTTGGCGGAAAATTCTTTTATTTTTTTAATTCAACGACTTTCGGTTGAAAATTGAACCACTTTGTTAAATATTCTTTTTTCTTTGTTTAAAGATTCATCAATCAGTTGAAAACTAATCTCTTTTGTTGAAAATCTAACTACCTTGTTAAAACTCCATTTTTTCATAAAAATTCATTTTTGTAATCGAAAATTTAACTATTCCAGTTTTGATTTTAATTGACCTTTTTTACTTGAAAATTCAAACCCTTTTTATCATTTAAAATCACTGATTATATCAGTAAGGCAAATTGGCTGATATGCAAAGTTACTTTTGACTGATTCGAATTAAGAGTGTAACAAATCGAAACGTTTCTGTATTCAAATGAAGCAGTTTCATGTATCAATTCATTTCCTATAATTTAATATTCAATCATGTTACATAAATTGTTCAATGATAATTCAAGCAAGACTTATTTTCATGATTTTTATTCCCGTTTTTTATTTTTTTTTTATTTTGTTGTACGCGTAGGTTCTTATATCGTTCAGAAGTGTCACTTTGGAAAGTTAAGCGCCATTCATCCAGACACAAACGAGCTCTTGCTCCAGGGTAGCCATATGTATGTCACTTGGAGGCAAGTCTCGTTCAATGTGTAATTCCATCGACACGTGGTAGATTCCTTCAAAGAGAAAAAGTACAAGCCCTGAGTCAATACAAAAAAAAAAGAGCGGAAATGGTGAGGAATTGGGGCGGGTATAAATTTTGATGAGCGGAAACGAATGTACTTTTTTTTAAAGTCAAATTATTTTTATATTTATCTTCTTATATTTTAAATTTTTTATTCAGTGTTTCAATTCTTTAAATGAAGTAAAAGCAAATTTTTCCTATATTTTGACAATTCTAACTAATTTCACAATTTTTGTTCATGGTGGTTTCATGTAAGAATCCTACACTATAAACTTTAATCAATGTATAGAATTCCTGAAAATAAAACCAAGAATCCAAGGACCAAATTTGGACAAAAACTCTGAAATTATCCTATTGTAATTTAAAAAGAGTTCCTGGTTTTTAAAAATTCTGGGGAAAAAATAAAAAAGGGGAAAGAGTTTTTCTTTCCTCTTTTTTATTTTTGTACAGATTTTTTTGTCTTTTTAAAGGAGGATCTTTTTAAATTGCGATTATGGTGGTTATCCAAATTTGGTCGTTGGATTCTTTTTTTTTATTTTCAGGAATTCTGTACATTAACTTGATTCTTGGACGTTAAATAGGATTTGAAATTTGATTCTTATAAAATTTAAATTTCCTAAACTTTAAATTTTAATCAGTCAATTTTTACTGATTTCGAAGTCAATTTTGACTGATTCAAATAATGCGGATTCGGCATCTAAAAATCTGTAGAAAAGTGACTTCATATCATTCAATTTAACTCTCTGATAAAATTAGTAATTTAAAATGAACCATTGTGTTGAATTTTCATCTTCAAAGGGCCAAATTTTCAACAAAAATGGAATAGTTCAAGTTTCAATTAACAAAATAATTTCGAACACAGCAAATTGAATTTTTAACAGAATAGTTCAACTTCAACTAAAGAGATGATACTTTAATTTTCTAGCAACGAAGACGAATTTTCAACAAAAAACAAGAATATTCAACCAAGAAGTTGAATTTTCATCTACAAAAAAATTAACTTCCAACAAAAAAAAAATGAATTGAAAAAAATTTTAAGTTTCAACCAAGTAGTTGATTTTCTTTTAATATGAATTTTCCGTCAAAAAGATTAATTTTCTACCGAAAATAAATTTTCAAGACAATACATAATTTAAATAACAAGTGTAAAAAAAACTTTTTGTCTGAAAGATTCATTTTCTACCAAAAAGACAAATCATCGACGCAGTAAACGTGAAGCTTTAACCAAATTGTTGGATTTTCAAGTTTAAAAGATCAATTTTTAATAAAAAAAAATAGTTAAATATTCGATTTAAAAACATTAACTTTTAACTCTAAGAAAAATTCAATTAAATAGTTAACTCTTCAATAAAAAAATTAGTTCTTAGCAAAAAATGTAATTGCTGATATTTGAATTAAAAAAGATTTCAATTTAAAAATTTTAAAAGCACTTTATATTTCAACCAAAAAAAAACGTTTTACATACTTTTAAATAAAAAAGTTGAATTGAACCAAAAAAATTACGTTTTGGCAAGAAACTTTAATTTTCTATCAATAAAGACAAATTTTTAACAAAATACATGAAATTAAAAAAAAATATTAATTTTCAACCAAAAACAAAATAAATAAATTTTCTATTAGATTAATTAATTTATAACCTAAAATTATGAATGTTTAACAACAAAAAATTAATTTTAAAGAAATTAATTTAACTTTCAAACACTAGTGGAATATTCAACAAAAAAGATAAATTCTCAAAGAAAAATTAATATCTAAAAAAAAGATTTTAAGTTCAAATAAAAACAGTAAAATTCACAAAAAGACGAATTTTAAACAATAATTATATAGGTAAATTTTCAATAATAAAATTATTTTCAACGAAAAAAGATTAGTTTTGAAGAAAATAGTTCAAATTTAAAAAAAATATATGTTAAACAAAAAATGTAATAGCTGATATTTTAATTAAACAAGATTTCAATTTTGAATAAAAAAACACTATATTTGAACCAAAAAAGTTTTGACATAATTTTAAATAACAAGAGTTGAAATAAACCAAAAAGATTAATTTATAGCAGAAAACATTTATTTTCTATCAATAATAAAACATTTTTTACAAAATAAATAAAATAGAAATAACATAGATGAATTTTAAGTTAAATTATTTAATTTGAAAAAAAATTCAACAACATTTAAAAATAAATTGATGAATCGTTAACAAATGAAAAATAAAAAAAAAAAATAGCACAGTAATTTAACTTTCAACCAGTAGTTGAATTATCAACTTAAAAGATCAATTTTGAATGAAAATTTTAATATTCGATTATTCATAAAAAAAAAGTATATTAATTTTAAATATATAAAATAATATTGGGAATAATAAAAAAAAAACTAATTTTGAACCAAAAATTAAATAGTTCAATTTTCAATTAACAAAATTTTTTTCAAAGGAAAAAAATTAATTTTGCATAAAGTAGTTAAACTTTCAAACAATTTCTTGAATGGGAAAAAATAATTCTAAAAAAAATTCAATCTATTTAAATAATTAAGGAAGAACTTTAATTTCTAATTAATTCTACTATTTTATTGTAACAGATATTTAAACATTTTTAAATACATTGAAATCCATTAAAGTATTATAAAATCTGTTGAAATCCCGTGAAAATACATGAAATCTGATATTCCTTGAAATATTCAAAGTCCTATGAAATTGATTAAAATACCTTATTGAAATCCTTTAAAATATTTTCGAGTTACTTAAAACCCTCAAAAATGTTACAAAATCTTTTCAAAATCCTTTAAAATATTTATGAATCTTAAAAAATCTCCGAAATCCAATGGAATACTTTTCAATATTTTAAAATCTTATTAATCCTATAAAATCCTTTCAAATCTTTCGAAATTTTTTTTAAATCTTTGAAATCCCTGGTTTCTCTGACGTTCTTTTTAATGTATAGAAATATTATTAGCGGTTTATAATTTTTTGGTATCTATTGAAATCTGTTAAAAATGACTTAAAATCCCATGAAAAACATTTGAAATATTTAACAGTCTCTGACGTCCCTTGAAATAATTAAAAACACCCTAAAACATTTTTAACCTAATGAAATTTTTCAAAATCATCATAAAGGTTATGAAATTCTTTGCAATCCCATAATTTTTCACTTAAGTCTTTTAAAAGTTATTGAAACTTTTGAAATGCTATTAAATCCCTTAATTTTTTATTTTTAAATTCTTTGGACTGCCATAAAATTTAAAAAAATATTTTAAAATTCCTTTAATTCCTTTGAATTAAATAAATTAAATAAATTCCTTTCAAAAATCCTTATAATAATTAAAATCCTTGTAAATTCTGTGAATTCCTTACAATCCTTCAAATCTCTTTCAAAACAGTTGGCATCCTTTTAAATCCCTGGTAATCTTTCAAATCTTTTGAACTCTTAAAAAAAATGGGTTGAAGAACTTTTAGGACCGGTCTGAAAGACTTTCACCGAATAGTTTGGTAAATCCTAGTCCGCTTCTGAAGGCTGATTTTCGCGAATAAATAATATCTAATTTTTTTTAACCTGAAGAATAAAATAAATAAATAGAATCGCAAAAATTGAATAAAAAATAATTTAATTAGGAATCCCTAAATTTAAAATAGTCTTAATGCTCCAACTACTGTGATTTTGTTGTCAAGTATTCAATACTGAAATCACAAATTTTTTTCCAGTATGAAATTTTCAATTTTGCAATTTCCATGACCTGGAAAAATTGTTCGTAGCCGGAAAATGACCAGAAACTTGTTTTTGTTTATAGCAGCCACCCTCAGGTCATTTTTCTGGACCCGCGCCCGGGAATGGGTATGAAATGGTTAATGTTCGATTCCCGCGGAATGAAGCGACGGCGCGGCACGTGTCAAAGAAAGAGGAAGCGCCGCGCATGCGCGCCCGGTCAGAAAAGAGAGGGAAATCCCCTTACAATAGGAGAGCAAAAGACCGCGCTAGTGTAAAGATGGCCGAAATACACCCCTCCACTACGCAAGTTTCGATGCACATGGACGCGTTCAGTTTGCTACACAAGAGAGAGAATTCTGAAAGATACGTTTTAAGAGTGGCTGTTTTCACTTACCGATATTTTAAAACTCCGAGCGGCTTTCGGGCAACATGTCCGTGCTGACCGCACGGCCATCTCTTATTCTCAACACATCCGCGAAATCCGCGGAGATGCTTTGGCGGTGTTTTCGGTATACAATCACGCGCGGGAAGAGAGATTGTAGGCCAGACAGGAAGCGGCGCCACTTTCGCCGAAAGGGGATGTCAACGTGAAGGGTGGGAAGGGGCAAAATCGTGAATCGCGATTCGCGATATCTTTCCGCTTCTTTCTTTCACTGTAAATTTCACACGCTCAACGCATCCATGCCTTTTAAAAGTTCTTACTATGGAAGTTACAACTGCGGCAAGACTTTGGAGAATCTTAGGCATCTTCTTTTAAATACGCCGCCGAGGAGGGACAGATCGAATTGTAATCGATCTGTGCCAAGTGGCGAAAGCCACGATTCCGAACGATCCAGTGGGAAAAAGCTTGGATCTGTTTTTCTTCGGGTGTTGCGATTCGTCATTTTTGACTGCGGAGACGTTTAATGCAAGAAAAAGTTGTAGGAATGGAGATTTGAAAAAATTGGGATGTGTTGGAAAAATGAGGAAAGATTTTTTTGTGGGAGATCTGGTCTTGAGGATTGTTTTATGAATCAAAATTTTTATCGTTTCTAATATTGGATCTTTATTTTGGCTCTACCCGTGTAGATATTTCCCTATTATGGCCCATTTAAAAAGTGGCGTTGACAAGACCCAGACCAGTTTTTCTATTTTAAATGTTCCGAATGAAAAATAATAAAATGACTACCACATATGAATATTATATCAAAAAAAATTTTCTGGAGTTTTGCGGAGGCTTGCCCCACGTCGGGAATTCACGAGAGATACTTACTTTGTTACGCCACACTCAAGATGTAATGTCAAATATGCCAAACAAAAATACTGAAGTATATTTAAAAGCTTGATAATTAATTACATATTCAATTATTACAAATTTTTGTCTAAGTGAATACCATACATGTCAATTTTAAACTTATGAATAATTTTTGATACGGTTTAAATTTGATAAAAGGCAAATTTTCTTTTTGTAATAAATTTAAAAGTTTAGTAAAGTTATCAAATTTTGCGTAATATAAAATGTTAAAATTTAAAGCAATTGCTAAAATTTTACTGGTCTTGAAAAGGCTTTTTTTTTGTAGCATCAAAGACTGAAAAATTATAGTATAATATGTATTTTTAGTAGCATTATACTAAATAAAATAAATGTTGTTTTCTAAAACTAGTTTTTGTTTGTTATTATAATTTGGAAAATTAGGGCATAGTTCCGAAAAACTGGATAGGACCTGGCAAGTTTGCCCTAAGTAGGGCAAAAATCTGCAAAAGCGTTACACGCTGTGTATGGCCCTTGCCAGTTGACCCGACCAGGGCCACGCAAAAACTAGGGAAAACTGGTCAGTGCCTTACCAGGCCCACATATATAATTCTACCCGGGTAGGGACAGAAATACTAATTCAATTTATTTTTAATTTAACTAAAAGTTTCGGCCCATAATGGTGACCCTCATGAGTGGTTATATTTTATTATGTAAACACATTTACCCCACTGAGTATTATAGATAATATAATTGAACAACAAAAAATTTATTTGCAAGGTGTCACTTTTGATCCAAAAAATGAAGCATTTATCATTTTAAAAAATTCCATAGAATTTTCCCCAAATTCATGTTAACACAAATTCCCAGAATTTTAATATTTCCTCACAATTAGGGAAATTTTCCCTAATATTATTGTAAAAATCTGTACTTTTGTGTAATTTTGCCACTACGATTTCGCAGAAAAAAGCTTAAAGTATCTTGGAGAATATATCCTAAAAATTCTAGAATTATCCAAAGAATTTTTCGAGTCAATTTCCTGTAAGTAGTTGAAAAATAATAACAGTAATTTATGATAAAAATTCAATTTGGATTAGTTTAATGCAACAAAAAGTTGTAGAAATGAAGATTTGAAAAAATTAGGATGCGTTGGGAAAGTTTGGGAAGGTCTTCTTTTTTTTGTTTATTGGCAATTGTTTTTTGAAGCATTTACTGTAGACAATTATTTCAGGGAATTTCCTATAAAATAATGGTACCGCAAATTACATCCAATTTTATGAATTTTCCCGAAAAAATTTCCTCCAAGATATTTAACAAGTTGAACATTGTCAATTTTTGTTCTATCAGAGCAAAAATTATGTTAATTTTTGTTATGTAGAGATTGTGACGATAATTAATAACAAAAAAATTAACAAAAGTTATTTTTGATAAAGTTATGATATTTTAAAAGTTTTCCAAAAAACTTTTTTTTTAATCTGCTAAATGAAGTTTTTTTCAAAATTTGGTGGTTTTTGGATTCTTCAAGTGTCTAAAAACTTCTAAGAAATTCTTCAAGTGTCTAAGAGATCCCTATATTTAATAATTAAAAACAGAAACAATTTTTTAGAATAAAATGAAAATAATATGTCTATTCTTCACGTGAAGCTAATAAAAATTCAATTAAAATCATTTTTCAATTTTTTAAATGAAAGTTTCATTCCGCGATTTAAAAAAATCAATTTTTGGAGAATTTTCCAAAAGCCATAATTAGGTGAAAATTAGTTTTATTTAATATTTTTTATAGTATTCATTGTCTAGCCAATGTATACATAAAAAAATTCGCCATAGTTTTTGCACGTATAGAAAAAAAATATGGGGAAATTACCAAAAATGTTATAGTGTACTCACTGAATTTTTCGAATTTTTTCCCAATATTATTGTAAAAATCTTTACTTTTTGGTCATTTTTGTTTTCACGATTTTAAGAAAAAACCTCAAAGTATCTTAAAGAATATATATCCCACATATCTCTACGTATCGCACGTATTTACGTATTGTTGCAAAAGCAAAAATGTGTAGATAGCAAAAAAAATTTAAATTGAATAATTATTCATTATTATTATTTTTATTCTTTAATTTCATAAAAAAATGCACAACACATGTCAATAAATAAAAATCTTGGAAGTATATAATTTGAATAATTCGTAAGTTAAAAAAATGCAAGTACTTTCAGATTATAAACGTAACTTAAATTTCAAATACTGGTATATGAAAATAATTTGTAAGCACTTGTAATTGAAAATTCATTAATGAAAATCCTGAAATTTATATCCTATTTTTATATATTAAACTAGTATTTTAAACTTTCTTTCATTAAAAAATTAGAACAAAGGAATTAGCCTTCAACAATAATTTACCAATGAATCTTCTTTTGTTTCTATCATAAAAAAACTCAAATTGGCCAACTGTAAATATGTTTTTCTCGAAAAGCAATTTTTTATTTACATTTTAAAAATGATTTATCTTTCAGAAATTAAACTTACTACAAATTTTTCTGACATCAGTGTACATAATTCGATATCTAAAAAAATATTTTTAACTATGGTATTAAATTCACTGAATTAAGAAACAATCGTATTACATTTGTAATTGATGTAAAAAAATGTATATCATAAGTCTGAAAATTTCTAATGTAAATTTTAAAAGAATAAATGTTGTTATTTTTTATCTGTATAATAGGAACTTAAGAAAATAAATTTCAATTTGTTTTTATGTCCCCAATGGAGTTTTCAAAGCACCCCATAACATGCTATTTAACCCCTGATATTTCGGTAGTAGGTCACTGTGGTAGCAAGAAACTGTTTTGTATTGATTTTCTCATATACGCATGATATTTTAGTTTCCACATCCTATGGCAAAAAATAATTTTATTTCCTCATCCAATCTCTAAATTTGGTAATTTAGGTATTTTTAATAATACGGATAAAACCATAAAACAACTGTGCAAGAAATTCGTTGAAAAATATTTTCGCGATTATACCATCACAACTATATTTAATCCTCAAGTATTACTTTTAATGACAGAAAATACTTTATCGGGTTAATCAGGATGTATAAAAAAAGTAATTTCCTTTTGGATCTTTTAAATAAAAAAAAATGCAGACAAAAATTAAGAATGAATCAAAACAATTCTTGAGAAAACAATTTTTTTTATCCAGAAAATATTGTATCGTCCGCATGCTTAACGTTATTTTCATTTTGTAGTCGGTTATAAATTGTTTAAACAATTATTATTGTGTATAACTATATATTTTTTAAACGGAAATCAACCGTTTTCTTCGAATACTATTATATTTTTATTGAGAAATCATTTTCTATTAATTTTATTATTTGCTTGAAAATTGGTCTACTTTGTCGAAAATTCATGTGTTTTCTGAAAAATTTCGCCGTTTTGGCTGGAAACTCCAACAATTGTTTCGCATTTATCGTGACTAAAATTCTTTCTCGGTTATCATAATAAATTTCTTTTTGGCTCATGCTTCATATTGTTAAAATAAAAACGTTATTATTTCTATGTAAAAATATTTAATTTGTTGAAAATTCAATCATTTTATTAGAAATTATTGTTTTGTTGTTCAAATGCAAAAGTTTAGTTAAAAATTATTCTCTTTTTTTCAAAAATAAATTTGTTCTGGTTGATGATTCAAGTATTTTTTTCAAAACTCATTTTACTTACAAATTTACTACTTTGACCAAATTTAGTTGAAAATTCATCTTTTTGGTTAAAAATTTTAATATTTTGTTAAAGATTCGTTTTTTGTTCAGTTGGAAATTAATTTTTTTACGAACAATTTAATTAGTATATGATAAAGATTAATTATTTCAACTGAAAATTGAACTCTTAGTTGGAAATTCGTTTGTCTTTTTAAATGAATTTTTCACCTGAAAAAATAACTATTATGATTAAAAATTTGTTTTTTGAAGTTGAAAATTAAGTTTTTTAAAAATATTTAATTCATATTTTTGTTTGAAAATTTAAGTATTTTCTTAAAAGTTCAGTTTTTTAGTTGAATATTAATTTATTTCGTTGAAAATTTAATCATGTGTTTAAAATTTTTTTTTTTTTTTAATTTGAAATTTAACTTTTTCAAATAAAAACGTAATAAATTATAGTTGACGATTCATCATTCGGTACTTTCTTGAAGTTTTTTTTTATTAAAAATTAATTCTTTCTTAAAGTTTAACTATTTTAGTTGAAGGTTCATAATTTATAAGTTTTTGAATTTTTTTTTTAAGTTATATATTTAACTATTTTCTTTCAAGTTAGTTTTTTTATAGTTGAAAATCAATTTTTTCTGACTGAAAATTGAATATTCTAATTGAAGACTGATAAATTTAGTTAAAAATTCATCTTTTTTGTTGAAAATTTAACTTAAAAAAAAACGTCTCTGTGTTTACAATGATTTTTTTACCATTAATTTAACTAGTCTAGTTATTTATTAAAAATTGATGCATTCTGTTCAAAATTCATCTTTTTCGTGAACAATTATTCTTCTTGGTTGAGAAGTAATCTGTGTTAGTTCAACTATTCAACTATTTTGTTTAAAATTCAACTATTTGGACTTGAAAATGACCTTTTCTATTGATAATTAATTTTTTGGTTTGAAAATTCAATAATAGTCGTTCCGAGAATATGATTGAAATTTGAAAAACTCACTTTCCTTACAATTTCCCATTATTCGCTGTTTTTTTAGTTAAAATTCCTTTTTTATAACTAAAAATTTAATTATTAAGGTTGAAGATTGATAAATTTACTTGAAAATTTATCTTTTCCTTCTTTAGATATTAATTTTTCAACTGAAAATTGAACTATTATAGTTGAAGATTTATAAATTTAGTTAAAAGCTTATCTCTTGGTGCAAAATTTGTCTTTTGTTCATATATACATTTTTTAACTGAAAAATTTAACTATTATAGTTCGTTTTTTTTAATTTGAAAATTACCTTTTTTTAATATAAATGTAACTATCCTAGTTGACAATTCATCATTCGGCATTTTCTTGAAATTCCTTTTTTTACAAATTCATCTTCTAACTAAAAATTGAACTTCATCCCTTTGGTTGATGATTTGTCTTTTTGTAAAGATATTCATTTTTTTACTGAAAATTTTACTATTATAGTTAAAGATTCATCAATTTAGTTGAAAATTCATATTTTTCGAAGAAATTTAACTTTTTGTTAAAAATATGTTTCTTCAAGTTCGAAATTAATTTCTCTACTGAGAATTCAACTAGTTTAGTTGAAGTTTCAACATTTTAGTCGACAATTTATCTCCTTTTCGTTACAAATGTAACTATTTTCTTGAAAATTCGTTTTTATTTGCTTAATTTGAAATTTGTAACTGAAACTTAAATATTAAAGTTAAAAATTCAACTAATTGTTAAAAATTTATATATTCCGTTAAAAATTAATCTTTCTGGTAAAAAAATATCCTTCTTGGTTGAAAATTAAGCTGTATTGGTTGAGGATTAAATTATTTTGTTTAAAATTTGACTATTTGTGCTTGAAAATGAA
This sequence comes from Belonocnema kinseyi, assembly GCF_010883055.1. Classification (NCBI taxonomy): domain Eukaryota; kingdom Metazoa; phylum Arthropoda; class Insecta; order Hymenoptera; family Cynipidae; genus Belonocnema; species Belonocnema kinseyi. The sequence goes on along the minus strand of NC_046666.1, from coordinate 49,103,807 downwards.
CTTTTTTGTTTATAATTTATATTTTTGGTTCTAAATTCAATAACATTCGTTCCCAGAAAAAATTCCTACAGTTTTCCATTATCCGATTTTTAGTTCAAAGTTTTTTTTTATCAAAAATTTAATTATTATAGTTGAAGATTCATAAATTTATTTGAAAATTAATCTCTGGTTGAAAATTAGTTATTTTTAACTAAAAATTTAACTGTTATAGTTAAAGAATCATAAAAATTGAAAATTCATTTTTTTCGTTGAAGATGTAACTCTTGTTAAAAATTCGTTTCATCAAGTTCAAAATTTTTTTCTACTGATAATTAACCTAGTTTAGTGAAATATTTAACATTTTATTTGATCATTTATTTCTTTTTGAATAACAATTTAAGTATTTTCTTCAAAATTATTTTTTTCTTTGTTTAATCTTAATTATTAACTGAAAATTTAACTATTATTGTTGAAGATTGAACTTTTTGTTAAAAATTTATGTACTTTGTGAAAAATTAATCTTTTTGGTGAAAAATTATTAAAATTAAAGAAATTTAAATGAGATCGAAATCAAATATCCATGAGCCAAATTTTGAAATCCATCATAAAATTTTCATATTGAAATTTGAAAAAGATAACCATTTTTTCCTAAAAAATAAAAAATAAAATTTTTTATAAAAATAAAAAAGAGGAAAAAAATAAAAGATAACATCTTTTTCAAAAAAAAAGAAATGTTATGAAAATAAAAAAGAGGAAAGAAATAATTTTTTCCTAGTGTGAATTAATCTGTATGCGTTGAGGATTTAACTATTTTGTTGAAAATTCGCCTTTTTGGTGCAAAATCCTTCTTCTTGTAAACTTATACTGCCGCGCGAAAGTTTAAGGCCACCTCTTTTTTTATGACTGAATAAATTCTCTTAATTTTAATTATACTAGAGCTACACAAATTTCTCTTCAAAAGGTTGATTGTTTTCGAAATTTTGTGTAAGATAAGCCCAGGGTGAAGCTAATTTGTCTAGTTTTTAATTAGATATTGCAAAAATAGTGTAAATTTTAATGTTTTCTTGAATTCTCAATAACTTCCGAAATAATTAACATTTTTCAATTTTCTTGGGCTCATTTTAAAACTATTTTTTCATTATATGACAACAGCTTACCAGTATAAATGGTAAAAAATTTCTTTTCGAACCGCAAGAACTTGGAATTTGTAATAAAAAAGTTGGAAAAATTTGAAAACATCTTATCAATAGACAAATCAGAATAAAAGTTAAATAAATATATATTTTAAAGAAACTACATACAGAATTTCGAAAACAATCAACTTCTTAAAGAACATTTTTTTTAACTCTCGTATAATTAAAATTAAGAGAATTTATTCAGTCATAAAAAAAGAGGTAGCCCACAAATTTTGCACGGCAATGTACTTTCCTACAATTTCTCAAAAGATAAAAAAATCTAAAAAAAAACAATGTTTCCAGATTCAAAAGAGTTTCAACACTTCCTAAATTTCTCGAAAGTTACCAGCCGTAAGATAGAATTGGGAAGACGGAACCAGCTGTGCGACGGGTGCTGTATGGGAGGGGTGAAGAGAGGTTGGCTGATGGACCGGCTGTTCGTGGAAGGGGGTGAATATTCCAAGATGGCCGTTCTGCGTGGACAGCGTTCGCGTCGCAACTCGTCGACCCGGGCGAGGTTGTCGACGATGGAAATCCGAGAAAGACCTCGATAATCTTCTTCGGGAGTGAGTCTTCTTTTGAGTCTGAAGCGGTCAGATGATTCTCGTCAGGAAGGTGGAAAAAAAATATTTTCAGATGAGTTGGGACCACGCCCAAGGCCGCAGCCATCTTTGACGAGTGATGCGCGACAGGAGACAGTCTGGCAAACCTAGCAACCGGCCACACGAACTTCCATGGCATTCTACCAACCTCTTTGACACGCCATCCTTCAGGTATTTCCCTTATCCAAGGACTTTTCCTGAATTCCTTTCATTTTTTTTTCTCTTCTTTATTTTAAAATAGTGTTCAGCAAGGAAAATATAGAAGATGTGATGAAAAAAATTTAATAAAGAACGGTACGGTAGTTATAATTGTGTGAAATTGGTGCGCATGTCACTACGATCAGAAAAAAATGTCAGGAACCAAAGAAACTTTTTTTTTTTTGATATACATGAAAATTTGGTTCAAGTAAATAAAAAGTTTAGGTAGTAAAATACTTGATTGGAACAAGCAAAAAAATTAGTTTGGTCAACTGGTCAATATTTTTTGTTTAAAATATGAATTATTAAATTTTCTGTTGAAAATTCATGTTTGAATTTAAAAGTTTTTTATTTAAAATTCATCGAGTTGAATTCAAACGTTTTTTATTTAAAATTCATCGAGTTGATTGCTTATTTAAGTAGTTTATTAAAAATTTTTTTTTTGTTGAACATTCATCATTTTAGTTAAAAAAAATATATCTTCTTTTGTAGTTTAAAGTTAAGTGTTTTAACTGAAAATCTATTAAATTTTTGATTGAATACTTTGCTAAAAAAGAGCAATTTCGTTAAGAATTAATTCTTTTTGGTTGAATAAGTTTAAATCTTTTTTTTTAAGTTGCTTTTTTGTTAAAAACTATTATTTTTCTAACTGCAAATTTAATTATTCTAATAGAAAATGCGAACATTTATTATTGGTTTGTAAATTAAATAAAAATTAGAATGTAATAACCATATTCTGTGATTAAATCAACATTTTTTTTAATTTAACCAAATCGTTTTCTGTTTGTATACTATACTTCCTTGTTGAAATTCATGAGTTTAGGTTCATGCTTTTTGATAATTATCGAGGGACTAATTATTTGGATTTTTGGTAGCATTAGATTGCAAGATTTCACCGGATTGCAAAAAATGGTTAGAAATTTATTTACTTTCTTGAAAATTAAACAATTTTGTCACAAAGTCATCATTTTTGCTTAAAAATGAAACTTTTGTTGTTAAAAAATCGTCTTTTTGTGTTAAAAATACAAACGCTTGATTTAAAAATAAACCTTTTTGTTGAAAATTCACCTGTTTTATAGAGAATTCACCTTCTGGCTTGAAATTTAAACAATTCAGTTGAAATTTAAGTTTTTTCATGAAAATTCGTTTTTTTAATTAAAAATTCACCGGTTTTTTTTGACAATTCATCTTTTTAATGAAAATTTTATAAATAATACTATTTTTTGCAGGATTAGCCTCTTCTGGCTGAAAGTTAAAAATTTTATGAAAAATTCGTCTTTTTGGTTTGAAATTTCATCTCTTTTTGTTGAAAATTCATCTTTTTCAAATACAACTATTTGTTCTAAAAATTACTCTTTTGGCTGATAAGTTTCAGCTGAAAATTAATTTAATTAAATAATTTTAAATTATACAATAATAAAAAATACAATAATAATTTTAGCTGAAAATTTAATTATTGTAATTGAAGATTCATAAATTTAGTTTTGATAAATTTCATGTTAGTTGAAGAGTCATCTTTTTAATAATTAAACTACTTTCTTCAATGATCACTTTTTTAGTTAAAAGATAATTTTTTTAATTGACAATTCAAATATTCTAGAATTTATTCACTTCTACAATATAAACGAAGAATTTTTAAACAAATAATTTAAGTTTTGATACTAAGAAATATCACTTCTTAGATGAAAATGAAATAATTAAATTTTCTTTGAAAACAACCAAAGTTTTCAATTTATAAAAAGCCAATTTTTTACCCGAATTAAACAATTTAAAAACAAATACATTAATTTTTAACTAGTGAAAAAGACGAGTTTTCAAAAAGATTCATAAATTTTTAACCAGATGGTTGAATATTTAACAAAGAAGGTTAATTTTCTACAAAAAAAAACAACGAATTTTCAACTAAATAGTTGAATTTTTAAATTAAAACATATTGTTTTTTTTCAGCCAAATTTTTTCTACCAAATTATTGAATTTTCTACCATATTCCGAATTTTCTACAAAACAGATGAATTTTCAACCTGAAAATATGAACTTTTTCCATGTGGTTTAGACAACTATTTTTCTTAAGTTTAATTAATTATCTCGCCCTAAATAAAAAATTAAGAAAAGATTCATAATTAAAATTTCAAATTTAATTTATTAATTGCTTAGGTTGACGTCGAATGATCTCGACTGCTTATGTGCATTGTTTCATTTATTAAATAAAACTTTTAATTAATAATAATTGAAATTTTGTAAATTGAAAAATTAAAAAGAAACGAATAAAAAGATGCATTAAAAATGTTAACAGCAAACAATGGCTGGTTTAAGTACCATATGGAGACATTGGACGTTTAATAGTTTCTATTAAGATACTAAAAAGAGTTATGCAGATTCACTTGGTACGCTCATTCAAAAGGCCGTTTCGATTTGCTTAACCGGCCATTCGGTGATAAGCCGAGTCCATAACCCGATGGAATAGACACTTGCGACTAACGAGAAGCGAGCCAGGAAAATATTGATTTTCTCCGCTCGAGCTTTGCGATCAGCTGACTATAATTGTTTTCATATCGATATTGAAAACGAAATTTATTAAGCGTTTTTCATTCGCCGCTTTTAGCGAGACAATTACACTGGAATATTCGTTCCACTGATAAAACTCGAGACATACCGGCATGCTTCCTTCTTTATGTTTTAATTTCTTTTACTCATATCTTTTCTTCTCGTCTGGACATATTTCATGGTAATCTGGCCCAGTTATGGCCCAGGTCTGGAAGATCTAATTTGGCTCTTGTCTGGCACCAGTCTGGCGCTAGTTTGCCCCTTGCCTGGCGCTAGTCTGGTCCATGTTTGACTTTATATAGATTGCCTAGTCTGAAAGGTCTGGTCTGGCCCAGGACTGGCCCTGATCAGCTATCCAAGAAGTATTTTTCGAAAAAGTTATAGGGTGTATATAATTATCGACAATAAGAAATTCAGATTATCATAACAAGACTTTTTTTATATCATCTTGGCAGTCTGGTCTGCTGCAGGTTTGGCGCTAATCAGCTAAGTACACTTATGTAATGAATAATATTTTTCAACAAGTAATTAAAAGGTCTGGCAAGAGGCTAGCAAAAAAAAACTTTTCAATTCTGACCAGACCCAGGCTAGACTATCTGGCTAGCAGCAAGACTGGAAACCAGAGATTCTGGTCTGGGCCAGGCCAACGCCTAAACGGTTTTTTAGACAGTTGAATTTTCAATCCGAGAGAACAAAAACGTTAAAATTTCAACAAGGTATTTAAATTTTCGACATAATATTCGAATTTCCAAATAAAATTATAAATATTATATTATATTAATATATAGAAATAAATCTTCAACAAAAAATCAATTTTTTAAAATAGAAATTCAACTTTAAACAAAGCAGTTGAATCCTCAATCAAAAAATATTAATTCTTAAACATTCTTTAAAAAACAAAAAACTGATTTTTTAAAATAGAAGTTCAACTCCAAACAAAGCAGTTGAATTTCCAATAAAAAATATTGATTCTCAGCAAAAAACATAATATTTGATATTTTGGATTTTTAAAAATTTTTAATCAAAAACAGTCGAATTTAATAAAAAAGATGAATTCTCAACAAGATAGTTCAATTTTCAAGCAGGAATGATTTTTCATTCAAGAGAGAAGAAAAGTCAACCAAATTAAAAGTTCAGATTTTAAACCAAAAATGCGAAATCTCTAGATAAGTGTTCAATTTTCAAGCTAAACAAACTAATTATCAACAAAATGTTGCATTTTTGAGAGCAATAGTTAAGTTTTAAAACAAAACGATCAGTTTTTTAAATAAAAATAGGATTCTTAGATTTGTAGTTCAATAAATTGATTTTCAACAACAGAAAATAGAATTTTCAACCAAGTGGTTAATTTTTTAACAAAGATATAGAATTTCAACTGATAAAGTAAAATTTTAAACAAAGTAGTTCAACTTTTAAATATTTAGTTTTCTTCTTAACGAAAAATGTAATAGTTAATATTTCAACCATAAGAGCAACAATTTGAACCAAATTGTGGAATTTTTATTACTATAAAGACGAGTCATCTAGTAAAGCTAAAAATGGAATTTTAACATTTTTAGTTTACTTAAAATTTTGTAATTATTTTAAATTAGGTTAAATGTTTAATTTTTTTAATGAAAAAGAACGAATTTTCAACAACGAAGTAAAATTTCTAACCGATAACATAAACGTTCAACAATGTAGTAGCTCAACTTTTAACGAAGCAATTACATTTTTAATAAAAAAAGGTTCATCCTGAACGAAAAATGTATAATAGTTAATATTTCAACCACAAAAGCAACAATTTAAACCAAATTGTCGAATTTTTAATACTAGAAAGGCGAGTTGAATAGAAAAACCAAAAACAGAAGATTTAAATTTGCAGTCAAAAACATATTATTTTTTAACCGAAAGAAAAAAAGCAATTTTTTATAAAATGGTTAAATTAAGATCCAAAGAATTTTCAACAAAATAGTGGAAGAAATTTTTTATCTAAAATGACAAATTTTCAACAAAGCAAACGAATCAGAGGAACAAACTGCTGAATTTGCAAAAAAATAATTAAATTTTACTTTTAAAAAAATGTCTTCAACATGATACATTCTTAACTAAATAGTGAAATTTCCAACAAAGACGACTAATTTTCTATTAAAAAGTTGAATTTTCTACCAAACAGTTAAATTTTTAGTTAATAACATTAATGTTTAATAATAAAAACGTATTTTTAACAAAACAGTTAAATTCAGTAATAGAAATGAAGAAACATTGTTCTTTAATTTAATAATACCATTTTTTTAATTGAGGCACGCTTTCGAAAAATATCCATGAATTGAAAATATTCCTTATTTTAAAATAAAATTCCCTGACTTGAAAAAAATCCCTGATTAAAAAAAATGTTAGACATTTCCAGGTTTTTCCAGGTATATAAAAATTCCCTGAAAATACCTGGTTTTCCAGACAAGCTCTACATTTTTAATTAAAAAAATTTTATCTTACATTGAAGCATGGATAATTTTTTTAATAGAAAGTGAATATTCAAAAAGTACATGAAATTGCCAGGGCGGGGGGATGTTTATAAACATTTGCGACGAAGAACGGAAGGGGTTAATTTAGAATTTTAATTTTTTTAATTAATTTTTTTCTGCTTGACTATAACACAATAAGTGGTTTGTTAAAAATAAAATTTCTTGACTGAAAATTAAAAAAAAAAATCAATTTCTGCCTAAGAATGTTTAACTTTGAGATAAAAATTTAACTATTTAATTGAAAATTGATGTATTTTGTAGTAAATTCATTTTTTTTTTACGAAAATAATCTTCTTAATGGAAAATTTAACTACTTAGTAGAAAATCAATCTCTTTGGTTGATCTATATTGTTGAAATTTGTTTGAAAGATCCATTACGTTTTTGGTTAAAAATATATCGTTTTTAGTTTAAAATCTGGCCGAAAGTAAACTTTTAGATTGAAAAGAAAAATTATTATCATTTAGAAAATTTAACTGTTTTGTAGAGAATTCTTTTATTTGGGCTAAGAATTCCAAAATTTGTTTTACATTTTGTTACATTCTAGAATGAAAAATCTTTATTGCTGGATGATTAGTTTTCTATTTTGCTTGGAAGCTTAACTATTTTATTATTATTGAAACTGTTTGTTTAAAATTAATCTGTTTCGGTGTTTTTTTAATCATATACTAAAATGCGAAATACTTGAATGACTTCGTATTATGAAAAAACATATCCAAAAAAATTCTTTAGATACCTGGAAAAAAATCTGGAATATCGGGAAATTTTTTCCAGGGTTCGAGTAGAGAGTTAGACACCCTGAAATTTCAATCATTGGTTTGATTAAAGTTATTTGAGAGAACACTTTTCTTAATAAAAAATGTTTTATCTGATAAAACCTTCCCAAGAATATTGCAGCTTCCATTTTCAATTTTTCGTTCATTCGCTGAGGTTTAATCTCGACTGATGAGTTCCATCGAACTAACGCATTCAGAAAGATTTAACTTATTCTTGATAATCGTAAACGTGTCGATTTCCACATTTTCTTCACCTCCCTTGTTATCGAATCGATAAAATTCAATTGAGATAAATCCCTCGTTGAAAAAAGACGGAAGTAAGGCAGCTTTTTCCAAGATTAATCAGCACCTCTAACCATAAGTGATCGGCGCAAATATTAGCCAACCAGGCTTCAAAGTTCCACATTTATTTTACTTTTTTAATCCTTTTTTAAGCAACGCTACTTTTTTAAATGTAAAAATACTGTTTTTGATACTTTTTCCGTACAGTGATATAAAAAATTAATCGTGCTCACCAATTTAAGTTTAAAACAAAAAATATTTCAGTCAATGGAAGTGACTATTTTTCAGTCAGGAAAAGTAACAAATTTTTAGTCAATGGAAGTCACTGCTTTGCCTACTATTATTTGTACAATTATTTGAAAATGAAAATTCTTCATTAAATTCCTACATTTTAATAAATGTTTCAAATTAAACATAAATTACTGATTTACACATTAAAATTTACAGATAAGATCAATAAAAATGAGTGATTTAATTGGTCAAAGTTCCTGAATGCGAAATTCAAAATGACTTTGTTAAGACCAATTGAAATTACTGGTTTGGTCAGTGGATGTTACTGATTGTATCAATTTATTTAATTTATTTTTTTGGCTTATGATTCATTATTTAATTTGAAAATTCATCTGTTTTAATGAAAATTATTATTTTTTAGTTGAAAATTCAACTTTTTATTTGGAAATTCTGTTATCTTATTGATGATTCGTCTATGGTGATAGAAAATTATCCTACTTAATTAAAAATTCAATTACTTGGTTGAAACATAAACTATTTTGTTAAAAAATGCCTTTTTTTGTTCATAATTTAAAGTTTTATTTGAAAATTCATCTGCTTGGTTGAAAAGTTAACCATTTTATTCAACATTAATGTTTTTTTTTGGTTAAAATGTAATTATGTTAATTGAAAATTTAACTACCTTTGATTAAAATTCAATTTTTTAAATTAAGAACTTAACTATTTCATTTCTGGTTGAAAAATGATATTTTTTGCTGAAAATCCATCTTATTGGTTAAATTCAACGATTTTTAAACATTTTTGATTCAGATCTTTTTTAATTGATATATTAGCTATTATCATTTTAATTCATCTTTTTGATTGAAAATCTTACCATTTGGACAAAAGTTGAATTACTTTGTTGAAAATTAATTTTTTTTGTTTTGATCTAAAATTCATGATTTTAGAAGGAAAGTGATTTCCTCGGTTAGAAATTTTACTATTTTTTAAAAATCCTTTTTTTCATTTGAATATTTAACTATTCATTTTTTGGTTAAAAACTAATCTTTAATAAGTGAAAATTCATTTTCTTTATTATTTTGATAAAAATTCATTATTTATTTCATGATTCAATATTTAAGTTGGAAATTAATCTGTTTGATTCAGACATTCGTTAAAAAGTTCCCTTTTTTCGTTAATGATTTAAAATTGTATTTGAAAAAAAATCTGCTTGGTTGAAAAGTTAACCCTTTTATTGTAAATTAATGTTTTTTATTAAAAATTAATGTTGTTAATTGAAAATTGAACTATCTTTTATTGAAAATTAATTTTTCTTAATTAATTAATTAATTAATTTTTAAAAGGATAGAAATGAGAAAAATCAGGAGGTTTAGTTGTTTAGCCCACTATGTTGCATTTTTTTTCTTTTATTGTATTGATTCTTTAAAAATAAATTGTTTTATTTGAAGGAATGTTTTTTGTGATCAGAGGTTGGAAAATGAGAAAAATGAAGAAATTTAGTTTTTTAGACCACCATATTTTGGACATTTTTTTATTAGTGCGATTTCTCAAGGATGGCTGAAATTGAATGTCTTGACATGTACTTGTGCATTGAAAACTAAAATTTTCTGTCATAGTATTTTTTTTGTTACGAGTATGTCAAAGATTAGAAAAATGAGGAAATTTTAATATTTTAGATCACTATGTAGATGTAAATGCAAATGACTATGTAAATGTTTATTAATAATTAAAGCTTGCTTTGTTATAGTTATGTTTTTTATTTTTAGCAGATAACAGAAAAATGATGAAATTTCATTTTCTGGGCTACTTTCTTTTTTAGTGAAGCGACTGACTTCGAAGATGGCTGAAATTGGATTGTCTTGCCATGTAGATAAGCATTAAAAAATTAAGTTTGCTGTATTAATGTATTATTTGCTCTTAAAATTTGTTAAAGATGTAGCAATTTCGTTTTTTAGACTACGCAGGAAGCTTTTCATGTGGTTCTATCTGTTATTTCTCATATCTATATATCTTTTCTTTTTCTTTAATTATTTATTTGTTAATTTTTTTAATGACCATTGAGAATTCTTTTATATTTAAAATAAAAATTTTCATGTACACGCATGAAATTGTGCATTAGAATTATGTTTTTAAAAGCGAAGTTTTATAAAGGTATAAATATTCTTCAGTTTAAAGCAAAAAATGATTGCGGCTCACCATTTTTCCTCAAGCCCCTTTTCAAAATTGTCAATTTGAATTTTAAACCTTCAAATAATTGAGTTTTACAAAAGAAATGTGAATATTTCTTGCGTGATGAGTAAATTGAGTTTTATATTAAAAAGTGTAGGGAGATTGTTTAGATTTGGAAATTGTGACAGGATGAGAAGCACGAGTAAAAATAAATCCTTTGTCTTTCAAATTTCATTCAAATTTCATATATTTAATACTTCAATCAATATTTCTTTATTTTCAGCGTTCCTATGATTAACATCAATTTTTTGGAATAAAAGCTTTCATGGCAATTGCTGAAATTATTCCTTTTTTCTTAGATGTAGTCTTGAGGGGAGATATTTACAAATATAAAAGAATAAAAGAAATTTTCTTTTTAAATACTTTCTTTCTTTAGTTTGAAGTATTTTTTACACTACTTTTTTATTTGAAAAATAATTTTTGACTGATTTAAAAAGGCTACTTTATAGGCTAATCTATACCCGTCGACGTTAAATAATAATTTGTATATCCTTAGATGCAATCTTGAGGACAGTTATTCATAAATATAAAAGTATAAAAGAAATTTTCTTTTTAAATACTTTACTTCTTTAGTTTGAAGTATATCTTACACTACTTTTTTATTTGAAAAATAATTTTTGACTGATTTAAAAAGACTACTTTATAGGCTAATCTATACCCATCGACGTCAAATAATAATTCTTTTATCCTTAGATGCAATCTTGAAGACATTTATTCACAAACATAAAAGTATAAAAGAACTTTAAAAAAATACTTTTCTTCTTTAGTTTCAAGTATTTTAACACTACTTTTTTGATCAAAAAACTAATTTTTGACTAAATTAAAAAGGCTACTTTGTAGGCTAATCCATACCCATCGACGTCAAATAATAATTCTTGTCCCGTTAGATGCAATCTTGAGAATAGTTATTCACAAATATAAAAGCATAAAAGAAATCTTGTTTTTAAATACTTTATTTCTTTAGTTTAAAGTATTTTTTACACTACTTTTTTTATTTAAAAACTAATTTTCGACTAATTTAAAACAGCTATCTTATAGGCTAATATAAACCCATTGACGTCAAATAATAATTCTTTTCTCCTTTGATGTAATCTTGAGGGCTTTTATTCACAAATATTTTATATTTTTTATAATTTTATAATATTTTATGATATTTATAGTATTTTTATACTACTTTTCTATTACAAAATTTTTTTCACTGATTTAAAAAGGCCACTTTATAGGCTACTATACCTATAGCCATCGACATCAATTTTCAGCCTATCGATCGTCTACTCGGCTACTGTAAAAGCGAGTGGAGAGCCTCTTGTCCTGATCCTCTTTATTATAGATAGCTTCGCCTGAAGTTGTATAGACAACTTTTAATTTATATTTGAGCCGATCGTGTAAATCGATTGATAGCGTTTTCTCTTGTAGATAATTGCTTTATGATCCTCGTTGATAGGTAGATTTAATATGGTTTAGAAAACTATTATGTTAAACAATATTTTTTAGATTGGACACCAACTGCGAAGTAAGCGAAAAAAATATGATAAATTTTAAATTACATTTTTTTAAACCAACATAAACTTTAAAAAACAAAATTATGCAACAAAATTCCACAAGAAGATTTTAAAAGAAAGTTCCTTAAAAAATTTTTAAAATAGCACAAATAAATAATAAAGAAAATCAATTTGTGAAAATCACTTTCACAAGAAGAGTTACAATAAAAGAAATATGTTTTTAAATAATAATGATAAACGCCTCATTAGATAAAATAATATGACAAATGAAACAAAAGGGGAAAAAATTATTCCGGACTAATAAGAAAAATATTGTATTTCAAAGAGATAGGAGAAAAATTCAAATAGTATCATTTAAGGAAACTATCTGATTGGCCATAAAATATTATCAAACTATTGAATCTATAAGTATATTGGAAACTTTAGTACAAAAAAAATTTAAATACAAATTTTTTAAAGGTTTAAGATTATTAAATTAAAATTTAAATGGGATAGAATTTTTTTTGTGAAGCAAGGGTCAATAAAAATTAAAAGTATTTCTCGGGCCTTAAAAATGCTAACATCACGCGTAAGTCATTTCTTCCAAAAAATTGATTTATCATCACCTATGTTACATCATCTATTATATAATTTTTTCAAATATTTTCAGTTATGTCTTATCAAATAAAATTTAGATATGTATAAAAAGCTTTGTCATCTAGAAGACAAGTTTTCATCGAAAAATGAATATTCTTCAATTTTTGTTACTTAACAGTACATAACTCCAATTATTTAATATTGTTTATGCATTTTTATAGTTTAAATATAATAGTTTAAAATTTTAACAACAATTTAGAAAATCTCTGTTTTTATGGATATTATTTTATACACTCAAAAATCTTGAACAAATTTTAAAATCGTTGGAAATATTTTTAAATCTTTGAAATCTCTTTAAAATTCTTTGAAATCCTTAAATATTTGAAATCTCTTCAAATTTTTGGCATCCTTTAAAATTCTTCAATTCTGCTGAATAAATTCTTTGAAATTTCATTAAGATATTATAAAATCACTCAAAATCTTGTAAAGTTACTTCAACTCTGATGATATTCCTTGGAATTCTTTGCATTTTTTTAATTTCTTAAAACTTCCTTGCGCTGATTTAAAATGCCCTAAAATATTTCAAATTCTTTGCAATCTTTCTAAATCTTTTGAAAATCTTTTGAAATATCACTCGGAAAAAATTTATTTAATTGAAAAAATGGCGTGTTTATTCCAGAAAAGCGTTTTTTTCAAGCAAGCTTTTTTTACAGTGATCCTAAAATCCTGGAATTCTTGAAAATCATTAAGAAAAATTAAAATTATAAAGTCATTCCTGTCCGAACTGAAGAAACACACCACCATATTTTTGAAAGTAATTAGTTAACAAATTTTCTAAATTAATTCTTAGGCCTCTTCAAAATAATCAAACAATGCATGGTTAGCTTCATTATAGATTGTAAAGTTCCTGTGAACGAAACTAGAAACTAAATGTGGAAGACATTTTTTGAAATTTGAAATAATCATTTCATTAACCGAATCCAAAAGACTCTAATATTATATATCAAGTTATGAAATCAAAAAATCCTTTTACAATAATGAACCCAAACTACACTGAAATTTAATTGATTTCCCAATACAAGTTCTTTTATTTTTACTAATTTTATAGACAATAAACAATTCTCCTAAATCATCAGTCCAATCCAGTTTCAGTAAATTTCAACTAATTTAAATCGAAAAAGTACGATGATAGAAATCAAGCAATCCAATTCTCGAAAATCAGAACTACATATCTAATTTACATCATGTAGAGTGTAGACTACATGCAATCAAGAACGAATGATGACTAAGATGATCAAGAACCAAGAAGCAAAGGAGACTAAATAAGAAAAAGCCTCCGACGAAGCAAGGAGGCAGATCCACAAGGTATATGGGTAGGTGGATACCTGGCTACGTAGGCAGGTATGAGAGATTGCGCAGGCGCGAGATATCGTCAGAAAAACCGGCTGGAATTGCTTCATCCAAACAAGAACTATCTGCCGGAGTGGATCTGGATATTAATCAGCGCGTCGCGGGGTTGCTGGGAATATAAACGGATGCCTCACGGCCATGCTGTGTCGAGGCCATCTCAAGAGCAAAGAAATACGTGACCGCATGAGAGGAAGCTGAAGCTGAAGAGATGAAGCATCAGTTGAAGCGACAGTATTTTCAGAGTTGAAACGCCTTAAGGAGAAGCCAGAGAAGGAACAAAATGGACCGTTCAAGAAGTACGCCACACTTCCAAGAGGGGGGTGGGGGGGGGCATGCTTCGTGACGATTTGTGACGTAGGGGGAGAAGCTAACTCAGAATGTGACACCACAAGTTTTCTCAGATTTGTGACGCGTGAATTAGAAGCAAGAGAAGGGACAAAAGTGACGAAGAATGGAAGGGGTGAATTCAGAATGTGATTTCATACAATGGAAATATAAATGTGAATAATAATTCTTTTAAATGGTGACGTAGGAGAGGGGTTAAGGCAAAATGTGACATCACACGTCTTTTTACAGTTAAGACGCGCGAAGGAGAAGCAACAGAAGGAATAAAAGGACCCTGGAAAAAATGCATCAGACTGCCGAGAGGGGGAGGTATTAGATTTTGTGACGATTTGTGACGATTTGCGACGTAGGGGCAGGGGTTAACGCAGAATGTGGTGGGGGGTCTCGATTTTTTGCTTTTTGTGACGATGAAGGGTTTAATAAAATTACCAAGAATGGGCTCACTGATTATTTCAACAAATTTTATAATTGAAATCCAAGCGTAAATAATTTTAAAAATTCAGAATGTGACTTCATAAATGGAAAATATAAATTTGAATAACAATTTTTCTGAATGTTTGAATAAATGAAAATCAGTGATTTCAGTTTAGAAGTAAAGAATCTGAATGAGACGCGTGAAGGAGAAGCAAGAGAAGGAAAAAAAGAGGATTTGCAAAAAGTTCATCAAACTACCAAGAGACCCCCTCCCTTATCCTCCCTATAACTTTCTCCCTATCAGATTTTGTGACGATTTGTGACGTAGGGGGAGGCGTTAACGCAGAATGTGACATCACACGTCTTTTCAGAGTTGAGACGCGTGAAGGAGAAGGAAGAGGAGGAACGAAAGCGGCCCAATGGGCACAAAATTTGGCGACGTCTTTACGACATCTTTACGACAACTTTACGATATCCTATGTCCATATCGTTTCGGTATCTTTACGATATCGTAAATATATTGTCAGATCATACGACTTATTTACGATATCGTAAAGACACCTTAACGACATTGGCATAGGATGTCGTAAAGTTGTCGTAAAGATGTCGTAACGATGTCGTGAAGACCTCGCAAAACTTTGTGCCCACTGGGGGACCTTTAAAAAGTTCATTAGATTGCCGAGAAAGGGAGGTATTAGATTTTGTGGCGATTTGTGAATTAAGGGGAGGGGTTGACGTAGAATGTGACATCAGACATAGAAAATATGAATAGAAATAACAATTTTTTTTAAATCCTTGTAAAGATGAACATAAATGATTTTATTATACAAATAAAATATTTACTTAAATACATCACGTTCTTTACCTATTTCAGTTTTTTTTTCCCATTTTCCTTGTTTTTTTCCTAAGGATCTTCTGTGTTTACATTTAAGTACAACATTATCTAATATGAAACTTAATTTATAAAATTAACAAAAAAGGACAATTAATGATTGCAACCAATTTTAGAAGAGAAACCCAAGCATGACAAAAAAATATGTGAGGTAATAATTGTTTATTTAAAAGTAATACGCATATTTGCCTTTTTTCTTCCGTTTTAAGCAAATATAATTTTCATTCAGTTTTAATTCACAAAGGCCCATTAGATTCCTTGAAAGGTCCATTTTTGTAAATTTTATGAATCAACTTAAAGAGTAAGTAATTTAGAACTTGACGTTACCTCCTTAAAAGCTCAGAATTTATCTCTTTTGGATAAAACTTGGACTATTTGGTTGAAATTTTTTTTTTAGTTAAAAATTAACTTTCTTCACCGAAATTTAACGAATCTAATTTTGGTTGGAAATGTATCGTTTCTAGTAGAAAATTGTAATATCATAATTTTTATTAAAAATTCATCTACTTTATTAAAAATGGATTTTATTGGTTTAAGATTGAAAACTTTGGTAATTGGTTGAAAAATTCTTTTTTTTCATAAATTTATTTGTTTAACTAAAAATGTAAGTATTTCATTTTTGGTTTATAAAATTATTTCTTTTTAAATGAAAATTCAATTATTTCGTTCAAAATTGAATAATTTGGTTGTAAATTCGTACTTCTTTTCTGAAAATCAAGCGCGAACTTAATTATCCTATTTTTGGTTAAAAATGGATGATCTTTAGTTTAAAATTTTATTTGGTTGAAAATTAACATTTTTGTTAAAAATATATATTTCCGCATTGGAATTTATACCGTTCGTCTTAACTTAAGAATTCATCTTTTTTGTTGGAAATTCATCTTCTCGGACTGAAAATGATATTATTCTGGTCGAAAATTCTTATTTCGAGTAATAAAATTAACTTTTTGTAGAGAATTTGCACCTTTGACTTAAAAATTCAACAATTTGGTTAACATTTTTTCTCTTGAATGAAAAATCTTTCTCAGTTGAATATTCATATCTTTTAGTATAAATTTGATTTTTTTGGTCAAAAGGACAACCATTTGGTTAAAAAAATAATCTTTTTTGGTTGAAGATTCAACAATTTTAATTTTTACTTTAGGATTAATATCGTCTTTGGTTGAAATATCAACTGTTACATTTATCGTTACAAATTTATTTTTTGTTATTAAAATTAACAGTTTTTTAATTTAAAATAAAATCTTTTTCGGTTTAAATATTAAAGACTGATAATTTTAGTTCAAAATTCACCTATTTTGTGAAAACTTGAATTATATTTTTAAAAAATCTAACTACTTTATTAAAAAGTTATTGTTTTTGTTCGTAAATTAATTTATTTGTTGAAAACCCCTCTAATTGGATAGAAAAATCGTTCTATTGAATTAAAAATTCTGTTTCGTCTAAAAAATTCGTCTTCTTGGCTTGGAGTTTCAAACTGTTTTGTTGAAAATTTATATTTTTGTTAGAGAATTTTTTATTTGAAAATTCATCGTTCATGGTAGAAAATTCAACAATCTTCCCTAAAGTTTGTCTTTTAGAATTAAAGATTCAACTATTTGTCTAAAAACGCAACTGTTTATAGTTCAGCTTGATTTTTTATATTGGAAAGTAGGATTGTTTGGTTGAAAAATCATCTTTTTAGGTTGAAAATTGCTTTAGTTTGTTTGAAAGTTTAACTACTTGATTAAAGAATCATTTTTCTATCAAAAAGAATTCATATAATTCCTCTATTATCGTTCAATTTTTCTTAATATATTATGTTTGTATGTTTTGTGTTTTATTTTGGGCGTTTATCAAATTAAATTGAAGAAAAAATTTTGAGTTAAAAGGGGCGGGGATGTTCGTATTTGGGACGCCACCCCGGGGTTCGAGGTTTTTGTGATGATCTGTGACGAAGAAGGGGAGGGATGAAAAAAGTGTTCGAAATAGCGTGACGTAGTGTTTGAATGACCACAAAACGAAAAGGCGAGTGTAAAGAGCCAAAGGCCAAGCCATGAGGAAACAAAGAGGAAGAGGCAGAAGAGTATAAAAAACTAAGAAAGGGAGCAAAGGGAGAAAGGTGGCCAGAGAGTCGGAACGTGTTTTTGCCGGCTCCCCCGTAGTCCTGGAAACTTGGCTCGCTTCGCTGGACTCGGTACTTCTTTAGATCTTGCACATTCCCCAAGATCCTTTGGCCCCGATGAACCCTCTCGATGAAACTCTCGCCATAATTGAGTCTCTTTTTTTACAATCTTTTGGCTAGAGCCCTTGTTTAATTTCTTAAGCAGCCTGATTGAAGTGTTGGCCAACATCGCGATTGTTTTGACTAACAGAATTATTTTGCTTGTTAAAATATGAGTGGTCGCACAGTCAATTTTAGGTCGCTCACTCATCTTTAGGTCGCTCATTCACATGACTCGCACACTGATCTTTGACTTGCATTCTCATCTTAAGGTCAAACACTCATCATTAGGTCGCGCAATCATCCTTAGGTTGCTTAGTCATCTTTAGCTTGCACATTTTTCT
Organism: Belonocnema kinseyi; assembly: GCF_010883055.1. Classification (NCBI taxonomy): domain Eukaryota; kingdom Metazoa; phylum Arthropoda; class Insecta; order Hymenoptera; family Cynipidae; genus Belonocnema; species Belonocnema kinseyi. Next base: position 49,085,603 of record NC_046666.1, on the reverse strand, counting down.
TTGTCTCGCACGCTCATCTGTATGTCTCACACTCATATTTATTAAAAAATAAAATAAAAATGATCGACAGGAACGGCGAATTTTCTTTCAGTTCGCGCAAATTGTCAGAAAGGCGTGGCTTACAGATTTTCAATCCTTGGGACCTCTGCTGCGAAGGGCCTGAGCCTTGAGTGTTTGACCTTCCTTTTTCCCAAAAGTTCATTTTTCTTAGATTTATGTCGGTAGAAAAAACTTCGGATGCCTGTTTAATATGTATTTTACACACCCTATACAGGGTTCACTCAACCTTTTTCTGAAAAAAAAACAACGCGCTGTCGATCATTCTTTCGCTGAACAGAGTATAGGTCGCACACTCATATTTAGGTCGCACATTCATATTTAGGTCGCGTACTCATTTTGCCTCGCACTTTCATCTTAAGGTCGCGCACTCATCTTTAGGTCGCACACTCATCTTTGACTCGCACACTATATTTATATCTTATTATATTATTATATATCTTATATTATTATCTTATTGTTATCAAAAATGTGGAACCAATTTGGATAAAATTTTGCTGGAAAAATCCACTTAAAATTAAAAGCAAAGTGAATGTGCCAAATTGCATATATTTCCAATTTTCTTATAGGAATATTTTCAGTCATACATGTCATAAATTTCCTTAATCGATAAGAGGCCATACATAAATTAGATACAGTTAATGTTATAAAGATTTTTAATGGTATAATTAGGTTAGTATTGAAATAGTATATTTGAAGAGATTTTAAAATATGGCAAGGTATTGCCAAACAGTTCAAAGAATTTTAAAGATTTGGGGATAATTTCAAATATACCAAGGAATTTTAATGAATCTTCAGATTTTAAAGAGATTTAAAATGGTTTGTAACATTGGCGGAGAATTTAAAAGATTCCAAGGAATTTCCAAAAACTTCAAAAAAATTGAAGGAATTTCAAAACATTTTAAAGGATTTGTAATATTTTTAAGAATTTTTAAGGGATTTCAAGGGATTTAATAATATCTTGTGGAATTTTCAAGAGCTTTACAAAATTTCAAGAGATTAGAAAATATCTCGAAGAGCTGGAAATATTTGAAGATATTTTACTCTCGAACGATTAAAAGAAAGTTTCAATAGAGTTAAAAAAATTAAAGGAAATTTTAAGAAATGTCACATTTCATGTAACTTCACTGGATTGAATTTTTTAAAATAATAGATAAAATTTTCAAGAGCTTAAAAAATTTTCAAGGGATTGAAAAATATGTCGAACGTTTGAAAATATTTTAAGGTACCTTATACTTGGTGGATTTAAGACAAGTTTTAAAAAATTGAAAACATTTAAAGGAATAAACTAACTTATTCACGGGGCGGATTTGATCATATTCTAATGAATTTTTACAGAATTCATTTACAAGAATCAAGGAATTTCAAAGTTATTCAAAATTTTAAAGAAATTTGAGATATTTTAAACGTAGTTCCAAAGATAACCTTTTTTTTTTAAAGATGAAAACGAATTTTAATGGTTATAGGATATTTAAAAATATTCTAAGAGATTTCAAAGGATTTAAAATATGTCAGGTTAATTTAAAAGATTCCAATGAATTTTCAAGATCTTTACAAATTTTTAACGAATTGCAAAATGTTTCGAAGGATGTGATCAATTTTATGAAGTTTTAGAGATTTTAGAATTTCAGAAGATTTGGAATAATTTTATAGGAACTAAAAGGATTTAGAACATTTTAAAAATATTCAAGGGATTTTAACCAATTTTATTAGATCGCCTAGGATTTATATAATTTTAAAGGATTTTAAATAATCTTAAAAAGGTATTTTAATAAATTTCCCAGGATCGCAAACAATTGAATTGGACTTCAAAAAATGTAAGAAACTTCAAATAATTTAGAGGAATATCATCAGATTTTTATACTTGTCAGGTTAGCTTTACAGAAAATTCCATAATATTGGTCTTTAATAATAAATTACCGGATAACAATTTTTAAATTCTAAAATTGTTCCAAAATATATAAACCTAAATTTGTTCAAAATTTGTGAATTTAATGACAGAATCTGATGTAAAAAACACAATTTTCGATAAAAAACGTTAATACTAATTTCACGTTAAAATTTTTAATTGTTAAAAAATTATGATTAAAAATGTATAATTTTCTTTTTTTATAAAAATATAGATTTCCAACTAGAAACCCTATTATAATCCAAGATTGTTGAAAGCGCCTATAAATATTATTCCAATTATAATCATTTTTGCTTGAAAATACAAATTTTAAATGTAACCTAAAATGTTTGAAAAATTATTGTGAATCTTCTTTGTAATTAAATAATTTTTGAACAAAAACTTTAATTTCCGACACAAAAAAAAACACTTGCGCAACCCCAAATTTTGAAGCTTATAAATTTAAAAATTTTAAATCAAAATCTTTGGATTTAAATCTAAAGATTTTTGTTTAAAAATATAACAATTTCAGGTCAAACACACAAACATAACCTAACCCTGTTGTAAAATTGTACACATTTATTCAAATGTATTATTTTTTATTAAAAAATACCAATAATTTTGGAAGAAAAATTCTAACACATCATAGCAAAAAATTTTTCATAATTGTAAATCTTCTTCGAAATTAAATCATTTTTTTTTTTTGAATAACTGATTTCCTGTGAAAAACTTTTACATAACCTGAAACTGCTAAAAAAATTTCAAATCTTGTTGTTCAAACTATAATGATTTATGTTTAAAATTTGTAACTTCTGGTGAAACACACCAACATAATCTAAAGTTATTATGTAAAATTATAAACATTCTTTAAAATCTAATTCTTTTTTATTACAAATACTAATAATTTCCGACGAACAAGATTAACATTACATAAGCAAAATTGTTCAGAATTGTAAATCTTGTTCGATTTTAATGCAAAATATAATGATTTTCGTTTTAAAATGCCAATTTTTAGTCAAACGTTAACGTAACCTAATATTGTTAAAAAATTATAGACCTTTAAAATGCAATGATTTTTGTTGAGAATATTTTCTTTCCGGTAAAAAACGCTGAAAGAAACTTTAATTGCTCAAAATATTGTTATCTTTGAAATATAATAATTTTTCATTCAAAATATCCCTCTGGGATGTGAAACACTAACATAACCTAAAATTGTAGAAAAAATTGTGCATCCTATTAGTGACGTATTTTTGTGTAATATTTTAATTACTGTATTAGATAATTGGTAAATTTTAATTTAACCGAGCAAGACTACTTTTTCAGATAAAATTTCTGTTTAAAATGTTATTTTTATAATAATTATATATCATTTATGAAATATTACAAAATTAAAAGAATTAATATTCACAAGATTAGAAATATTGGCCTTTGAAAATGAATAGTTTTGAATTAATAATATTCCAAATTGAAGGCATACCGAATTAAGAACCTCGAAAAAATACTTGTTTCAAATAAATTATTTTCTGAGGAAAACGTTCATATCGCCTGAAACTGTTTAAAAAAGTACAAATTTTGTTCGAACTATTATTTTTGTCTTAAAGTACCAATTATTGGTGACAAACATTAACGTAACCGAAAATTGTTAACAAATTATGAGTCTTAAGAAATCTAATGATTTTCGTTTCAAATTTTTAATAATCAATAAAAAACACTAACATAACAAATAACTTAGATTGTTTAAAAAAATATGATCTCTGAAATATAATTTTATTTTATTTAAAATACCTGCTTCATAATGGATGAAATTGATAAAATTTCACAAAATTTAAAGAGTTAATAATGAAAACGTTTTAAATATTAACATTTAAAAATAAATAGTTTTTAAATAAAAAATATTTCAAGTTGAATGCATTCTAAATCAAGAAATTAAAAAAAAAAACTTAAATTTGTAAATTGCGATTTTTCGCAGGGACTTGAATGTATTATAATTTGAATAAAATTCATCATGTTCTCACTTGTAGTTCACAACTCGTTTCCACTGAAATAATCTTAGAAGTGATATATTGCGTCATTATTTACACGTATCCGCATGTTTATGTCGTAAACCTTTTTTCTTGAAATTCATGCAACGCATAAATTTTCTAAATTGCATGCAAATCAATTATTTTACATGTAATAAGGTATTATTAACCCACTTTTTTCGCTTTTTCTTTCTTTCGCGCCAAGTCTTTACTTTTTGCTCTGCCATAATTTCACGCATCAGTGTCCATTAAACTCCCATCTGATATCGACTTTTATTAAAAAAGAAAGATTGACGAGTCATCAAAATGACCTTTTCTGTATTCTGCATACGAATTATTCAATCGCAAATCACTGGTGCCGAAAAGACACAGTATTAATTATAGTTAGATGACATATTTTCTGTTTTTTCGAAAGATATCGTGTTTAATTAACCCAAGTATCATAATCGTAAAGATGGGTTTTTAATTGGCAATGGGGTCCATAATATTTATTTTTCTTCTACAATTAATTTAAAAACTATATATATTCTTTAATCATCCTTGAAAACCTGGGAAAGTCCTCGCCTTTTTTACCTGAAGAAACCTGGGAAAGCTCTTAAATTTTCTTCGTGGATCTGGAATTTGCATTCTCTTAAAGAAAAAATAGGTTTTCAAATTTTCTTTACTTTGCTGAACAAAATAAGTTGGTAAACCGGGTTTTGGTAGTTTTCATTTGATTCGTAATTTTTTCTTTTTTTTTGTGTGAAAGTAGAAAAACACACCTTTTTAACAATAGATTATTCATATTACTATGGTGAAAATTACGAAGAATGACATTTTAATAAGATTCTTACATTTTCCAACAAACAGTTGCTTTTAGGCCAAAAAAATGGAAATTATACTTAAACAGGTGAATTTTTAAATAAAAAAGGCAAACTTTCAAAAAAAGAGTTGAATTTTCATTCAAAAAGATTTCAAATGACTTTTCAACACAAAAATAGGAATTATAAACAAAAAGTAAATTTGCTAGGAAATATTTAATTAAAAACAAACAGTTGCATTTTTCCAAGCAAGATGCAATATTTATACTAAAAATATGAACTTTTAAAGCTAAAAGAGAAATTTTCAGAAAATAATAGTTTTCATCCAAAAAATATTTCAGTTAACTTATTACCAACAAAATATGAGTTTTAAATAAAAAGTTAATACTCGATGAAAAGAGCTAAATTTCCAAGCCAAAAAACGATTTTTTAACAAAACAGTTGTATTGTCAACTAAAAAGGAAATCTTTTTAAAAAAATTGTTAAATTTTCAACCAAATAATAAAATTTATGACAAAAAGGCAATCTTCAGAAGAAAGTTTTTTTCGAATTTATTGTTCTTCCTAAACCTGAATCTTTTATCAAAAATGCCACTGAATTAAAATAAAAACTAGAAAGTATCATTATTCCTTCTGAACAAATTATGGACTCTATCTTGATGTAACTTCTCTTTTTACTAATGTTCCTTTAGATCATGTTCTAGAAAGTATTGAGAAAAAAATGGCTGGATATTAAAAAAGTTACTGCTCTATCTTTAGATAAATTTAATGAAGGAATAAAATTCCACTTTCAATTTAGTCAAAATTGTTATAGACAAACTTTTAGACCTCCCATGGAATCTCCTATTTCTAATAATTTAGCTAACTTGGTAATGCAAAATTTAGAATTAGAAATGTTTAATAAATCAGACTTCCAAATTATTGTATACATGCAATAATTTTTTATACAATACACTTTTTTAATTGTTCCTAAAGATAAAATTGGACTAAATTTAGTCCAAATTTAGTCCATTTTTGTTTTCTGATATTAAATGTCATAAAGATAACTTAAAAATTGTAAAACATTGTTTTTTAAAAATAATTTTCGACAAAATATTACTGATAAAGATACTGAAAAATAGATTAAAAGAACATAAAAACAAAAATGTAATTCATAATCTTAATATCATTATTAAAAAATAATTAAATCTGAAAAGCAATATTACTATTTCTTACTATGATAAAATTTCAGAAAATATAAAAAGACTTTTAAAAACTTATAAAATTAGCACTACTTTCAGTATGAAATCTAAGCTTGATAAAATGATTAAACTAGGCAAGGATCACTTAGAAGCCTTAGAAAAAACTAAGATCATTTTCCGCTTTGCCTGTAATTGTGGAAAATGTGACATTGGACAAACAAAAGTCAAGATATTTTTAGACTCAATTATAATAATGTCTTTAGCGACCATTTACATAATAATCCCAATGATAATATTTCTCATTTTCTTGTATGGGATGATATTAAAGTTAAACATCAAGAAAATAATCCGACAAAAAGAGCCTTGGCTGAAATGGTTTTTATCAAAAAGGTAATTGCATTAAGAAAATTACTGACTTATACTATCTTAATTAATCATACAGTTCTATTTTAGAATTTTTCTGGAAAATTATCACAATATTACTATCATTTAATTTTCTCCCCTTTTATCCAAATTACTGTAATATTCATTGAATAAAATTATCTTGCTTGTTTCTAATTTCTCAATAACTTTAGCACCTCCTCTGTTATTATACAATAAAATCTGTTTTAAAATTAGCGCCTTTTCTAATGAATCATTGTATAATACAAGGAGAGAGTTAAGGTTACCCCGAACTTACGCAGATCAGCCGTTTCGAAATATAAGTGCTATATTTTCCTAAGCTGCGCAAGCGCTTAACTGTGTCGCAAACGTAGCGTGTGCAGAACGGCTCGACTATACTGTTGATCAAACGGTTCGGCCTGTTCGGGGTAATGATTCTCCCGAATCACTGGGGCCGTTCTACCAAACAGAAGTGGCGCTGTTCACTGTATGATTGGTGCAACAATTGCACGTGTTGAGTAAGCGGCAATCACATCCTGCTCTCATAATAATTAACATCTTATTTTTTGAAATTATAAGTCAAACGTATTTTTATCCGGCTTTATGTTTTATTTAAACAATTCTACATCATAAACAATCTTTTCTGAAATTTAATATGGGAACTATAATTTTTCATTTTTGAAACTTAACCTTTTAAATACTTATAATTTTACTTCGAACTATTACAAATATACATCATTTTTTACAGAACTTTTGCATAAAAACCTAATGAAAATAATTTTCCTCTTTTTTAAAATTCATTCCAATATAATTTGGATTTCAATCATGTAAACAGTGAGTTTTCGAAACGCTGGGAAAATTTTAAATAAAACTCGTCTTTATTACTTTTTATTAAAATTGTAATACTTTTTATAAAAACTATAGCGTTCGTAGAGAAAGAATGTCAATTACTAGATTTGGTTCAAAGTTTCAGATGTCCAAGCGGACACATGGAACTGTTTAAGGCTTTCTCGTACGATCATTGAAGTTAAGCATCGATTAGATGGAGAATACTCGGATGGGAGCCGTTGTACTACATGAGATGTTTTCCTCAGCTTTTTAAGCTGCCTCTAATCTCGTAAAATAATACTAATTTTGAAAAAATAAGAAAGCTGATTTGTTGATACTGGTGCAACTGCAATTTTTTTATCATGAGTTATAATAAAAACCTTGTCAATTTTCATCATCTAAATCCAGTTTCTATAGCGGATAGAAATTATTTTTTTGTTTTTCTGTGAGTAATTTATGGTTTCCAAAAATAATAAGATATACGACTTGAAAGCAATACAATTTTTTGAATTTAAGATAATACATGCTTTTTAGGGTGAAAACTTCATTTTCGAAATTCCTTGATTTTTCCTTGGCCAATATTTTATTTTCGCTCATCATCAATATTCAAATACCAGCCTATTAATTTTGTAATATTTCCAACATAGGATTCTTTATAACAAAATTAAACAATATTTGAGACACAAATTTGAAATGTTCAAATTTATTTATTTTAGACAAAAATAATTACTTTTCTATCATAAAGAATGACTTTGTGCACTGGAATTTTCAACAAAGCAATTAAATTTTCAACAAAAGAATTAAATTTTCAAAAAAATAATTAATCTTTCAACCAGAAAAGATGTCAGAAAAAAAGTTCACCTAAATTGTTGAATCTTCAAGCGAAAACTCGAAATTTCTGTACAAAAATTGAATTTTCAAACATAAAAAATAAATCTTTATTAAAACAAAACAAAAAACAATTTTTCAATAAAGTAGTTAAAATTTTAGCCACGCAATTGAATTTTCAATTCAAAAAGATCAGTTTTCAACAAAAAAGTTCAACACTCAACGAAAAAGAAGTAAAAATAGTAAACTTAAAAAAAAAACGATTTCTTAACAAAGTGGTTTAGCCAAAACTCGTAGGCAAAATAGTCGAATATTAAGCTAAGAAACTTAATTTCCAAGCAAACAGTTGCCTATTTATCAAGCAAAGATTATATTTCTACTAAAATACATCAATTTTTTAATCACAAAGCCAATTTTCAAAAAAATATTTGAATTTTAATCCAAAAATAGAGTTTAGTTTGACTTTTTCACATCCAAATGTGAGTGTTAAATAAGAATTAAATTTCCTACAAAGTTGCCTGAATGTTCAACCTAAAAAGATCAATTTTTTAACAATACTTTAAGCAAAGAAGGTTCATTTTCAACCAAAAAGTGGCATTTTTATACAAAAAATGCAATATCTACTAAAGCAGATGAATTATTAATTGAAAAAGAGAAATTAAAAAAAATAGTTTAATTTTCTTTTTTAAAAAATACATTCTGATTTTTCAACATAAATGTATGAGTTTTAAGTAAGGAGGAAAGCTTTACGAAGATACTTGAGCCTTCAACCCAAAAATATGAATTTTCTATAAAACAAAGGATGACTTTTTAACAAAATTGTTGAATTTTCAACAAAAAGTTGCATTTCTATCAAAAAAATATTAAGTTTCTACTAAAATAGATGAATTTTTAATCAAAAAGTCAAGTTAAAAAAAAAGATTTTAATTTTAATTCAAAAAAGATTTTAGTTTGACTTTTCAACACCCAAGTGTGAGTGTTAAACAAGAACTAAATTTTCTACCAAGATACTTAAATGTTCAACGCAAAGAGTCGAATTTTTTTAACAAAACAGTTAAATTATTCATAAAAAAGGATGCATTTTTTTAAATGTTGGATTTTCAGCCAAACACTTGCATTTTTATCCAAAAAATTCTATTGATACTAAAATAGATTAATTTTTCCATTAAAAAGATAAATTTTCAAAAAGATAGTTAAATTTTCTACCAAAAAAGACTTCAGTCGACTTTGCTACACCAAATTTGGATTTTAAACAAAAAGTAAGTTTTCTACGAAATGGTTCATTTTTCATTATGACTTTCTAACAAAAACTTTTGAATTTTTAACCCAACATTTGTTTTTTTTATCCAAGAAACATTCAATTTCTAATAAAATAGGTAAATCTTCAAATAAAAAAGCAAAATTAAAAAAAAGGAATTTCCATCCAAAAAAGATTTTGGTTTGACTTTTTAAGAGCAAAATATCACTTTTAAAGAATTAAATTTTCTTCGAAGTTTCATAACTTTTCAACGGAAAACGACGAATTTTTAATAGAACAATTCAATTTTTAATTTCGAAACAAAGATTTCAGTTCATATTACAACAGAAAAATTTTTAGGAGTTTTTAGGTCTTGCAAAATATTTTAACGGATTTTTAACTATTTTAAGAGATTTCAAGATATCCGGAAAGATTCTCACGGATTTAAAAGATATAAATGAATTTTTATGGGATTTCAAAGACTTCAAGGAATCCCTTATTATTTCGAAATATTTCACGGATTGGCAAGGATTTTTAACCAATTTTATTTTTAAGGATTTCGACGATATTTGAATCTTTTTTAGGCATTTTCAGAGGATTTTGAAATTTTCAAAAGTTTTTAGGGGTTGCAAAATACTTCACGTCATTTTAAAGAATTTCAAGAGATTTCTGGAGTTTTTAAAGAAGTTGAAAGAATTTCTGAGGATATCAATATTTTTAAAAGGATTTAAAAAGATTGACACAGATTGGAAACGAATTGTAAGAATTTTGAGAGATACAAAAGTATTTTCACGAATGTTAGGGGATTTTTATTGGATTTCGAAGGTTTCGAAGAGACTTGAAAGATCTTTATAAGACTTCAAAAGATTTCACGGAATTAAAAAAAATTTTCAACGATTTTAATGGATTCAAAACAGTTTCGATGATTTCACGAATTTCAAAGATTTTTGAAAAATAAAAATTTTTTTTTTTAATTTCTCAGGATTTCAAGAAATTTGTTCACGATCTAACAAATTTAAAGAGATTTGAAAGAATAAAAAATCACACGATTTAAAAAGATATGATTACCACAGATTCACACCTCTTTTCTGTTTATTCAGCGTATGTAATATAAAATATTACACAATGATTAAATAGATAAAAACAAACAATAAAGTATTGTTAAAAGCCGAAACTGGTTTGAATTAGTACAATACAAAAATA
>NC_046666.1:49043127-49075170 GCF_010883055.1 Belonocnema kinseyi | reverse complement strand
AATAAATGGACGCTCCCTGAAATATTTAATCATTTGAAGTATATTTCTGAAAACACATCGGTGAAATTTGAACTTTAGGTGAAGTGTTCGCCCCACTGGAAATCGTTATTCTCTGATTACATCTCAGATTTACGGATCTAGAAGTGCACAAACCACGTTATTTACCTTACCTTTTCATCGCGCGTGCATCACTCCACAACGTAGGAGGGAAATGGGCTTTAAAGCAAGTCAGTGCAAACACGACTTATAAGTATACCTATTAATAATGTCTAACCAGAAGCTAAGTGTATAATTTAAGGAGCTATGAATTTACTAAATGAAGGCTAAATGTGTTCACTATTTTCAAACAGGTTTTACAATTTGATCCTCTTTTTTGATCTCTTTTAAATATCTTTCATATTCAAAATCCTTCTTTCGATTTGTTAAGATCTGGGGCGACTGCTAGAGAGATTGATCAGCAACCTGGGTCGGAGCAGTGTTGCGGAACGAACGTGTTATTTACTTAAATAGCACGAGAATTTTGGATCAATCTGAAAAATCTCTATCCCTTCCACACACTACTCCTTTCCCCTACCGAGTGAGTCACGCCTACCCTGAAAGGGAAATGGCTTGATGGTGTAAAAAAAAAATAATGTACATTCTTAACATGTTTTTTAAATTGTTATAAGCTTAATATGTACTTTGTTTTTTCATTAGACAATAGTCAATTATACTTACTATTTTCTTATTTTATACAGGTTTCATATTTTGATCCTCTTTCTTTCAATTCTTAAACAGTTTTCATAATTTGATCCTCTTTTTTTATTTCTTTTAAATTTCTTTCATACTCAAATTTTTTCTTTAAATTTGTTCAGACCATGTGTTTCTTCAACAGATACACTTTTTTTTAGTTTTATGATCACTTTGCATCCTCACCTGGAATTAGTTAATAGTGTTCAATATTTTCGCTTCTTGTATAAGTTTCATAATTTGATCCTCTCTTTTTCTCTATTTTAAATTTCTTTCATATTCAAAACCTTTTTTAGATTTGTTAATACAATACACTTCTTTACAAGATAAAACTTTCCAAAAGCTTTATGATCACTTTGTTTTTTCATTTTGCAATAGTGAATATTGTTAATTATTTTCGCATTTTGTACAAGTTTCATATTTTGATCCTCTTTCCTATTCTTTTTTCAATGTCTTTCATATTCAAAATGTTTCTTTAGGATTTTTAAGACCATATATTTCCTTTTATCAGATTAAAAAATTTTTCAAAGTCTTATGGGTACTTTTCTTTCTCAATTGGTATTAGTGTTCGCTAGTTTAGTTTTTAATACAACTTTCATAATTTGATTCTCTTTCTTCCTCTCTTTAAATTATTTTCACTAAAGAAAACTGCTCGATTTGACAACCATTTTCTTGGTCCTCTTATTGATTGAATAGTTACTGCAACTAACGGAATTTTTGTTACAAAACTAATAAAATTTCAGCATCAACTAATTTAATAGCAGCACCATATTTCACTAACCAGTTAGCCCAACTAACCATTTTTCTGTGTTTAAAATTCAAAATCTTTTTTTAGATTTTGTTAGCACCATGTACTTCTTTACCAGATTTTTAAATTGTAGAAAGCTTTATTGTTTAAAAGTACTTCGATTTCTCATTTGGCATTAGTGTTCACTATTTACGCTTTTTAAACCAGTTACATAATTTGATCCTCTCTTTTTCTTCTCTTTTAAATTTCTTCCATATTTAAAATATTTTTTTAGATTTGTTAACACCATGTACTTCCTTACCAGATTTTTAAATCGTTCAAAGCTTTATGAGTACCTTGCTTTCTCATTTGGTATTAGTAAACAGTGTTTAATATCTTCATATTTTATACTGGTTTAATTTCTTGAATCTCTTTCATATTCTCTTCTAGATTTCTTTTATATTCAAAGTCCTTCTTTAGATTTGTTAACACCCTGTACTTTCTAATCCGGCATTAGTGAATAGTGTTCACTATTTTTAAATTTTTTACAAGTTTCATATTTTGATCCTCTAGCTTATTCACTTTTAAATTTCTTTCATATTCAAAATCTTTCTTTAGTAGATTTGTTAAACCCGTCTATTTCCTTAGCAGAGTTTTAAATTGTTCAAAGCTTTATGAGTACTTCGTTTCCTGATTTGTCGTTTATAGTGAATTGTGTTTACTATTCTCGCTTTTTATACAAGTTTTATAATTTTATCCTCTTTTATCTTCTCTTTTAAATTTCCTTCATATTTCAAAATCTTTGTTTGGATTTGTTAAGACCATGTACTTCTTTACCATATAACAATTTTTTAACTGTTTTATAATCCCTTTGTTTTCTCAATTGAAAAGTACAGTTGAACATCCTGAACAGTATTCACTATTTTCACATTTTATGAGTTTTTTTTTCTCAGTTAGAATTATTTTTCATAAGTTCTGTTTTAAAAATAAATTTTATATTTAATTATCTTTCTTTCTCTCTTTTAAATTTTTGCACTAAAGAAAACTTTTCGTTTTGACAACACTTTTCTTGGTTCTCTTATTATTTGAATGTTTATACTGCACTAAAACGGAATTGTTATTCCAAAAATAATGAAATAGCAGTGTCGTCTATTACTAACTGAAAATTCAGGTCAGCTGACCATTTTTCTCAGTGTTTCATACTCAAAATCTTTCTTTACCATTTTTGAGACCATTGACTTCCTTTTCAGATTTTTAAATTGCTATATGCTTTATGAGTGCTTTGCTTTCTCATTTGGCATTAGTCAATAGTGTTTATTATTTTCGCCTTTTACAGAGTTTTCATATTTTGATCCTCTTTCTTATTCTTTTTTAAATTTATTTTATTTTCCGAATGTTTCTTAAGATTTGTAAATAATTTTCCTCCAAAAGGGTATAGGATCGGACACGTGTTCCAAATAGGTAATGACACATTTTCTGACACCCATATGCTATTTTTTTATTGAATTGCATGTAATTCATGCGAAAGATCTGTGCACTTAAAATGTGGCAATATTTAATAATTTGTTCACCCGGAAAAACTGTCAATCGGATTAAGTTGGGAAAATAGATAGGGCTGAGAATTTTAATTGCTAATTTTTATGTAAAAACAGCATTGAACAAATAACTATTTGGCTGTGCCTAGGCGTCCAGAATTCTTCACGATTAGCCCACGCACATCGGATGGCTATTCGTCCAGAAATTCTCAGTGCAAAAATACTTACTTTGACTCAAAACATCGTGTCAAATCATTTTATAAAATCGATTAAAATCTTCAGACAGCTGAGATTAGGTTTATTGCCAGTAACTCCGAAGGCTCCAAAGCCGGGTCCAAGCAATAATACCAATTGTAGGAAACGAAACTTAATTTTTTTTACAACATTGACAAAAATGATGATTTTATTATTCAATTGGATATCTTTAACAAAATAGAGAATTATGTAATTTGTGCATATATTTACAAATTAATATTCCTAATTTTTTGATAAAATAGAGTATTTTTTTATAGAGGGGGTGGGGGCTTGGAAATTGGTTCAAAATGTGATTTATCACTCTTTCGTGACCAATTGCTATAACGTATTTCTTTCAAGAGGGACTTGGATAAGGGGTTCGAAATGTGACCAATCACTCTTCTGTGACCAGTTGCTAAATCTTATTTTTTTAAAGGGGAAACTGGAAAAGGGGTTTGAGTTTGGACAAATCACTCTTCTGTGATCAGTCACTAAAACGTATTTTTTTTAAAAGGAGCGCTGGAAAAGGGGTTTAAGATGTGACCAATCACTCTTTTTTGACCATTCGCTAAAACTTTTTTTTTATTTATTGGGAAACTGGAGAAGGGGTTTAAGATTGAACCAATCACTCTTCTGTGACCAGTCGCCAAAACGTATTTTTTAAAGGGTGAGCTGGAAAAGGGGTTCGAAATTTAATCAATCACTCTTCTGTGACCAGTTGCTAAAACTTTTTTTTTATAGGGAGAGCTGGAAAAGGGGTTCAAGGTGTGATCAATCACTCTTTCATGACCAATTGCTAAAACGTATTTTTTAAAGAGGGAGCTCGAAAAGGGGTTCGAGATGTAAACAATTCCTCTTCTGTGACCAGTCCCTAAAACTTATTTTTTAAAGGCTGTGCTGGAAAAGGGGTTCATGATTTAACCAATCACTCCTCTGTAGTCAGTTTCTAAAACGTAATTTTGTAAAGCGGGAGCTGGAAGTGGTTCGTGATTTGACCAATCACTCTTCTGTGATTAGTCGCTAAAAATTATTTTTTTTAAGGTTTTTAAAGCTTGTAAACACTGCTACCTAAGCTATCGGACATTAACAATATTTTTCACCAAACTCTGTATGGCCTATAACGAATATTTCAAACTCGAGTTTCTCGGTTGTTGCTCTTGATTTTTATGCCAATTTGTGTATATACTTACAAATTAATATTCCTAATTTTTTGATAAAATAGTAAAATTTATTTAAAGTAGAAAAAGATTTTGCCGGAAATGAAGGTTCTTTGATATTAAAATTGGTCGGATTAAAAAATTCATGCCTGGAAAAAAATATCAAAACTGTATACACAGCGATTAATTAATTGAAAGTAAATATTCTATTCCTGCAAAAGTTCTGGACGAATAGCTTCCTTTCAGGCTTTAAAAGGTGTCCCAACCTACACTACAAAAAGTTCATTTGGGAAAATTGGATATTCAGAAAATCGGCTGTACCATGTTTTTTGCATCGTTATTTTATATATTTTGTTCACGGAAAGTAAGATATTTAATAGACATTCAAACCCTTGTAATGAAAGCTCAAAATTATTATAATAGAAAAAAATTATGGGCCAAAAACAAAACCCGTCCCAACCCGTAGTACATTACCCTCTTTTTCATAAAAGTATACATACATACATACATACATACATACACATATATATATATATATATATATATATATATGCATTTTTCGTAAAAGTATACATACACTTGCATTTTCGTGAAGGTGTATGTAAGCATCCCGATAGAGTTATGCGTACAAATGGCCTTAACTTTTCTTAACCTACGACAAGAAACGACGCCAAAGGGCAGTCGAGGTTCAAAAGATAGATTGTAGCTTTTCTTATCCGGTAATGTGATTGTAGTGAAGGTTATAAATTATGGAAACCCTTAGGTCTTAAAAGCAGAAAAAGTGAAAGTAAATTTCGAAGTGAATTCAGATTGTCGAAGGTCGTGATTGGATTACTATTACTTGTTGATAAATTTATAATCATGCGTGTTAACAAATGTAAAAAAAGATTTTAATTATAAAGGAAATTTAAAAGACAGGAAAAAAGAGGAGCAAATTATGAAACCTGTATAAAATGCGAAAACAATGAACACTTTTCACGAATGCCAAATGAGAAAGCAAAGTGTTTATGAATTATAAAGCTTTGCACAATTGAAAAATCGGGTAAAGAAATACATGGCGTTAACAATTCTGAAGAAATATTTTGAATATGAAAACATTTTGAAAAAGAGGAAGTAAGAGAATCAAATTATGAAACTTGTACAAAAAACGAAAATAGTGAAGAAGCAAAGCATTCATAAAACTTAAAACTATTTTAAAATCTGGTAAGGACGTAGGTGCTCTTAAAAAACCTAATATGAAAGAAATTTTAAACATTTTTTAATCTGACAAAGAAGTACATGGTCTTAACAAATCTAAACAAAGATTTTGAATATGAAAGAAATTTAAAAGAGATGAAAAAAGAGGATCAAAATACGAAACCTGTATAAAATGCGAAAATAGTGAACACTAATGCCAAATGTGAAAGCAAAGCACTCATAAAACTTATAAACATTTAAGAATTTGGTTAGAAAATAAATTATATCAAAAATTATAAAGAAAGATTTTGGGTATGAAACACTGAAAAAAATGTTTAGTTGGACTGACTATTTAGATAGTAAGAAATGGTACTGCTATTTGATGTTGCTATTTCATTAGTTTTGGAACAACAATTCCGTTAGTTGCAGTAGATATACCATTAATAAAAGGACCAAGAAAATTGTTGTCCAAAAGAAACGGTTTTCTTCAGTGAAGAAATTTAAAATAGAGGAAGAAAGAGAATGAAATCATTAATTCACTGTTGCGAAATAAGAAAACGAAGTGATAATAAAGCATCAAGAAAATTTTTAATCTTGTAAAGAAGTGCATGGTCTTAACAAACCTAAAAACAGATTTTGAATATGAAAGAAATTTAAAAGAGAGGAAAAAAGAGGATCAAATTAGAAAAGTTGTATAAAAAACGAATATAATGAACAATAACTACTCTTGCCAAATGAGGAAACAAAGTGATCACAAAGCTTTTTAAAAAAATTTAATTGGGTAAAGAAGTACAGGATCTTAACAAGTCTAAAGAAAGATTTTGAATACAACAAAAATTTGAAAGAGAGTAAAAACAGAGGATCAAAATATGAAACCAGTATAAAATGTGAAAATAGTAAACAGACCTTACTAATGCTAAATAGGAAAGCAAAGTACGAAAGGTACACCATTAATGCGCATGAAATACAGTGAAACTCTCTAATAGCCCTCCCTTCTATAGCCCTTCCGAGAATTGAGGACGAGCCGCATGTATGTGTATCAGGACTGTGCGGGGTGCGCGGAATCTGCGGCTGCCACTCAGGCGAGCAGTCAGGCGTGAACAAACAAAAGCAGAGCGGGCTATAATGAGTTAGTTCCCACCCAGCGCCAGCCCCAAAATCGGCGCTATAGAAGAGTTTCACTGTAATTGCAACGATGATTGAACGAATAAGTGGTAACCCTTTTTTTTACTCTCAGAAAAAGACGGTAGCTATCGATAATCGCAATTTTACTCAAGCCCGCAATATGTAAATCTCAGGTGCTTGCGAGGATAAAATCGTTTCGGGGGCGAGTCGATTTAGACCCTATCAGCTACCGCGGGAAATTGATAAAATTGAAGTGTGAAGAATTTTAGTTAAAAGTGATTTGTGGCGAATTTATTGAGAATCGAAAGTCAAAAGTAATTGATTCAAAGTCAATTTTAATTGATTCAAAGTCAATTTTAATTGATTCAAATAATTAGGGTTTAAGGACTGGCAAATCAGTCGAAAGTTGCGTTCCAAATTTATTAATTTAGTTTTAAAAGCTTCAACCTGTTGAATTTGCAAATAAGTCGATTTTCAATCAAAAATGAAGTAGATCAATTTTCAATTTAAAAATTGAATATTGATCTTTTGTTGTTGTAAAAAATTTGTTGTTAAAAATTAATCTTTTTTAGTTGAAAATTAAACTTTTTTGTTAAAAAAACCTGCTATTTCGTTTATTTTTAACAAAGAAGATCAATTTTCAACAAAAGAAACTAATCTGAAACCAAGAAGATTAATTCACTAACAAGAATACGAATTTCAAACAAAATACGAGAATTTTCGACTAAAAGGATAAATTTTTAACTAAAAAAGATCATTTTTCAAGCTGGAATAAATTTTCAACTAATATAATGAATCTTTAATCAAAAATATAAATTTTCAAGAAAGCAGTAGAACTTTCAACCAAGTGGTAAAATAAAAAAAAAATTCACAAGTTTAATTTTCTACCCAAAAAGACTAATTTTCAACAAAATTCTCGACTTTTTGGCCAAATAGTTCAATTTGCAAATAAAAAAGATCAATTTTCAACAAAAATGAAACACGGTGTAAAACAAAATAATTTGTAACAACAAAAAACAAATTTTAAACAAAATTGTTCAATTTTTAAACAAAATGATGAATTTTTAACTAAAATAATAATTTAAAAAACATTCATTTTTAACCAAAAGGATTATTTCCTACCTAAATAAATATAAACTTTTAACCAAATTAAAAATTTTTTAATCACAAAGGTACATATTCAATTAAAAAAAATGAAACTTCAAAAAAATGTTAAAATTTTCCACCAATGTAATAAACTTTCAACTAAAATTCGGAATCTTTAAACAAAATTTTTTCAACAGTTAGCTCGAATTTTAAACAATCAGTAAAACTTTTAATAAAAAAAATTTTTCAACAAAAAAAGGACTCAAATTAAAAAAAAAACAGATTAATTTAAACAAAAAGATTTAATTCTATGCTTAAAGATTAATTTTTAACTAAACACATGACATTACAACGAAATGAGTTGAATTTTTAATTACAAAAGATAAATGTACACAAAAAAATGGATTTTTAACACAACAGTTACATTTTTAGTTGCAGAACAGAATTGTTAACTTAAAATGATGAAATACTTCAACGTTCAACCAATTAGTTAAATGTTTAATGAAATTAATTAAATTTTCGTTAACAAAACTTGCAATATTTCCAATTTCAATTCTCTAAATTAATTTTCAATAAAATAAAACAATTTTCAATGAAATGATCCAATTTTAAACCAAATAGAAAAATTCGTAATTAATTTGAAATTACTTTTCCACCAAAAATACCGATTTTTAAACACAATGTTTAAATTTCCAAGCACGGAGATGAGCTATCAACTAAAATGTCCTAATAATTGATATTTCAGACACAAAAGATTTTTATTTTAAATAAAAAACAGTACTTAAATCTGTCATTTGGATTGATCTAATCCGTAACTTTTAATGTGTGAATCAGTTATGAACCATTGTTATGAATAAGAAAACTCATCTAATATGTTTGTTTAAAATTAAAATATGTTTGTTTAAAATTTACCCTTCTTGTTGATAATTTATCTTCTTATTGAAAATTCGTCTTTTTTGTTTAGAAATGGTAGAAAATTCAACTATTTAGTTTAAAATTAACTTTTTCGTTGAAAATTAATACCTTTGGTATGGAAAGTGCTCAATTTTGTTGGAAATTCATGTTTTTTATTAAAAATTTTAATATTTTGTTAGAAAGTCCAAATTTGGTTGAAATTGACCTTTTTTGTTGGGAATTCTACATTTCGGTTGAAAATTTGTCTTTTATGTTTGAAACTAATTCAAAACTCAACTATTTGGTTTAAAATTCATATTTTCAATATGAAAGTTCGACCATTTGTTCGAAAATTAATTTTTTTCTTAAAAATTAAATTTTTTGTACGAAGTCCTAATTTGGTTGAAAATTAACTTTTGCATTTTTAAATTTAACATTTTGGTTGTGTATTTTGTTAATGATCAAAAATTTGTTTTACATTGTCCAAGTTTGTTTAAAATTATCTTTTTTGGAAATTCAACATTTTTCGTCAAAAATGTGTCTTTTTGGTTTAAAAATGGCAGAAAATTCAACTATTTAGTTAAAAATAATCTTTTTTGTGAAAAATTAATACTTTCGGTATGGAAGTTGCACAATTTTTTGGAAATTCATGTATTTCGTTGAAGATTTAACTATTTTCTTGTAAAGTCAAAACTTCATTGAAAATTACCTTTTTTTTAGAAATTTGACTTTTCTATAGAAAATTTGTCTTTTTAATTTGAAAATGTTATAGAAAATTCAAATTTCATTTTGTTAAAAACTTAACTATTCAGTTGAAAGTGAGCTTTTTTGTTGGAAATTTAGCATTTTGGTTAAAAAATCAACGTTTTGTTTAAAAAAACTTAGAAAATTCATCTAATTGGTTGAACATTAACATTTTTGTTTGAAATTTTTTTATTTGATTTTTATTTGAAATCGAAATTAGTTGAACTTATCAAAAATGGAAGAATTTTCAACACCATATTTGAATCCTCAACCAAAGAAGATTCATGTTAAAACCGTTATATTTTTAACGACAAAAAATATTAAATTTTCAGAAAAAGAGAGGAAGGATCTACAAAAAAGTTTGATTTATTAACCCAAAAATATGAATTTTTAATTAAAAAGTTAATTTTCGAACAAATAGTTAAATTTTCTATCTCAAGAAGATTAATTTTCTACGACATAAGAATGGTTTTTAATTTAATAGATACATTTTCAACCAAAGAGATGAATTTTTAACTAAAATTATGAGTGTTTAAAAAAAATTCACTTATAACAAAATAAAGTTGTAGCAAGTTAGTTGAATTTTTTTCATAAAATATGAATTAGGAATTCATATTTCCGATATGAAAGTTCGACCATTTGTTTGAAAATTATTTTTTTTCTTAAAAATTAAATTTTTTGTACAAAGTCCTAATTTGGTTGAAAATTAACTTTTGTATTTTTAAATTTAACATTTTGGTTGTGAATTTGTCCTTTTGGTTGGAAGATGATAGAAAATTTAACCACGTGCTCGAAAATTAACTTTTTTTGGAAATTAATGTATTTTGTTAATGATCAAAAATTTGTTTTACAAAGTCCAAATTTGGTTCAAAATGAACTTTTTTGAAAATTTAACATTTTCTTTGAAAATGTGTCTTTTTGGTTTAAAAATGGCAGAAAATTCAACTATTTGGTTGAAAATTAATTTTGTTTCGAAAAATTCGAACAATTTTTTGAAATTTTTGTTGTTAAAAATTTAACTATTTTATTAGTAACTTTTTAGGTAACTTAAAGTTACTTTATCTAATAACTGTTACTAGTTACTCTTTTCCGCTAAGTAATGTTACTGTAACGAGTTTCCTAAAAAATTAACTTTCCCAACACTGTCAAGAACCCCTGTCAAGAATTGATTAAGTTCCCTGACCGTTGTTGTGACAGCTCATACCGCAATAAAAGAAGTACTAATAGTACCGATTTGCATAGAGGATTAGGGAAATTAGGAAGGTTGGAAACCTAAAGTCATTCCATGCAAATATTGTACCACTGCTTGTTAGCATACCTGCCAAAAGTCAATTTTCTGCTCCGCAGGATATAATCACTTTTTAAAATCGACTTTGACCTGAAGCCTTAAGTGTCCAGGGTAAATAAGGGAAATGACTTTATGTGAAAATGGGCATAAATATAATGATTGAGTAATTTTGTGAATGAAAACCTTCATAAAGTCCATCCTGAGTTAATAGTTATGTCTTTATTATTGGATTATGTCAGTTGTAATATTTATTTATTTATTACTTCTGGACTCAGTACTTTTAAGCAAATTTGATTTTACTAGCATCATTTTAAGAGGGATTATATTTTTAATGCAAACTAAAAACTTTTTCTGAAACTATATTTAATGTTTATTTATAAATTTATTTGATTTCGTCACGTCTACCCCGAAATAAAAATAGCTTAAGGCCATGTGACGAGTGGGTCACGTGACCAGATTTCTACCTTACCCTCACTTTTTTTATTTCCCAACTTATTTTCACACGAAGCGCCACTTCGAGTTGAGTATTGGGGATTATAAATAAGAAGCACTAAAAAAGGCGGGTGTGGTCCTAAATTTTAATAATTACGAAAAAAGCAAAAAAAATTATTTACAACAAAAAACTTTTTTCATAATTATACAAATTTAGGATCAGACCCACCATTCTCAGTGATTCTTGTTTAGTATGCCAAATTTTCAAATCGATGTAGGTTATATAATATAATTTTTTAAGGATTTTTGCAAAAATTCGAAAAACTTTTTGAAGATATCTGATATATCATCGAAATTTAAATCAAAGTTAATTTTCAACCAGATTGTTGAATATTTAACCCGAAAATATTTCTATTTGAAATCTAAATTAGTTGAATTTATCAAAAATGGAAGAATTTTCAACATCATATTTGAATTCTCAACCAAAGAAAATTCATTTTAAAACCGTTATATTTTTAACGACAAAAAAGATTAAATTTTCAGAAAAAGAGAGGAAAGATCTACAAAAAAAGTTTGATTTATTAACCCAAAAATATGAATTCTTAACTAAAAAGTTAATTTTCTAACAAATAGTTAAATTTTCTATCTCAAGAAGATTAATTTTCTACCACATAAGAATAATTTTTAATTTAATAGATACATTCTCAACAAAAGAGATGAATTTTTAACTAAAATTATGAGTGTTTAAAAAAAATTCATTTATAACAAAATAAATTTGTAGCAAGTTAGTTGAATTTTTTTCATAAAATATGAATTAGGAATGAAAAATTTATTTCTTGATATTTTTGATCAAAAAATATTTTTGTTTAAAATCAAACACAGTTGAATTCATCCAAAAAAGACGAATTTACAACAAATTAGTTTAATTTTTTAGCAAAAACGATTTACTTTCAACGGTACAGCTAAATTTTCAACTAAAAAGATGAGCTTTTAACCAAGAATAATGTCTTTTACCTAGGAAAGATTAATTCTGAACGAAAGCTTTAATAGGTGATATTTACATTTTTAATTTTAAATAAATAAAACAATTGAATCTTTAACTAAAATAGATTTATTTGCTACCAAAGAGATCAATCTTGAAAAAAGAAGATTAATTTTCTGCTGTGAAAGATGAATTTTGAAACAAAAAAATAAATTTCCAACAAAACAGTTCAATTTTTAAAAAGGAAATATCTGCCATTCATGAAAAAAAGTCAAACGATTTATAATTTAAAGGGGAAAAATAGTTTTTAATCCGCTAATTAAAAATATCCAATAACTTCTTATTTCTTTAATTTATTTTGAGGTTATATAATATAATTTCCCTAAGCTTTTGAGAAAATTCAGAAAGATTTTTGAAGATTTCAGTAATGACAAAGAAAAATTAATTTTCAACCAAGTTGGTGAATTCTTAAAAATATATATTACTTCTCAATGAAAAATGTAAAAAATAATTAATATTTCAACACAAAATTCTTTTATTTTAAATCAAAACCAGTTGAACTCATCTAAAACAAACGAAAAAAATATGAATTTTCAAACAAAAAGTACGAATTTCTTACCAAGTAGTGAAACTTTGAAACAGAAAACATTTTCAATTCATGTAAGAAAAATTATAATAAAATTTAATTTGAGGGGGAAAATAATTTTTGATAGAAAATAAAAATTTCAAATAGCTCTCTAGTTTTTGTGGTTTTGTTTGTTTTTAAGGTGGTATAAATATAATTTTCTTTAAAAAATTATTTGATAAAATTTTTAGTAAATCTCAAAGTTTTAAAACTGTTTTGAATCTTTTTAATTTAAAAAGATAAGTTTCCTGTCAAAAATTCATAGTTAAATTGTCAGGCTAAAAAATTACTTCTAAAAAAAATATCATGCATTTTAATCCAACGAAAAATGACAAGTTTTTAATAATAATTTTCAATAAAGAAAGATGAATTTTCAATAAAAAATATAAATTTTCGACTGAGGAAGGTGAATTTTGAACCAAAAATAACCAATATTCAACAAAATATTTGAACCTTCAACGAAAATGATGAAAGTTTCAGTCAGCAAGATTGATTTTATACCTAAATAGATGAATTTTTATCAAAATGCAAAAATTTTCTACCAAATGGTTGAATTTTCAACTCATAAAGGATCAATTTTCAACGCAAAATAAAATAATAATTTATCACAAGAAGAAAGAATTTCAAAGAAAATAGTTTAATTTTAAAATAAACAGTTCAATTTTCAACCAAACATGAATTTCTAACAAAATATTTAGTCAGTTTACCAAATTGTCCACTTTTCTAACAAATGATTAAATTCAAGCCAAACTAATAAATAACCTAGAAAGCAGTTGAATTTTCAACCCTAAAATATGAATTTTCAACCCTAAAATATGAATTTTCAACGAAAAAATGAATTTTTAATGAAACGTGTGCTAGTTAATGTTCTGTCAAAAAAGATTTGAATTTTAAATAAAAACAGTCGAATTAAAAAAAACGTTGAATTTCTAGAAAAGAATGAGCTCAAAATAATTGTCTAGCATAAAGTTTCATTTTTCAACAAAAACGATGCATTTTTAATGCGAAATGATGATTTTCAAATTAAAATATCAATTGTCAACAAAAAATGGAATAGTTACATTTTCAGGCAAAAAATTGATTCTAAAAAAAAGAACTTTCAGCAGAATGCAAAAATAAATTTGTAAGGAAAAAGATGATTTTTTAACGACGAAGATTTATTCTCAATCACACGGAGAAAACTGATCTGGTTGCAGCTACTAAAATTATCAAGTTGCATACAATATGGTTGTTTTGGCCACTAACAAGATATATTTTCATTAAATTGTCAGATGCAAATTACATAGTTGCCGCAACCGCACGATTTTAGTTTCAGTGTTGTCACGTCCATTTCTGATTGGTTGCGCATACATGCGCAGATTCACGTGCGCCAAAGCACAACACGTGTGATGGCTGACCCTACATCAGCCATCAGGCCCCCGTCGCCACCATATTGCTTCTTGTGTGCAATGCTGAATCAAGGAAAAATGTCGACAAAATTTTCTAGAATGCAAGATTTTCTGACACAATTTCATAGACAATTTTTTTCGCATATTGGAAAACCTAATTTCCTCCACAAAAACATGTTTCGTCCCCGAGAGATTCTGCAACTTCAACTCAGAACCTACTTGATTTAAAATGGATGCAGTCTTCAAAGCATGCAAATATAAGTAAAAGTTAATGAATAATGAGGACAGAGAATTTTTTCTTAACCAGAAAAGCTGGTTGTGCCAGACCATAGTGTATGGTTGCGGCAACAAATAGTGTGGTTGTGGCAACTACAGTGCATACTTCTGGTAGCCACAAAGTGTAGATCTTACAACTAATAAAAAAGATGAATTTTCATCCAAACTTTCAGGTAAAAAAATTAATTTTCAACAAAAAAAAATAATGATTTAAAAAAAGTTATTCTTTTAACCGAAGACATAAATTCTACATTAAAATTATAAACCTTCAACCAAAAAATTAATTTTTAATAAAATAGTGCAATTGTCAACCAAAGAAATGAATTTTCAACTAAAAAATATCAATTTTCAGTTTATAATAAAATCGTTAAATTTTTAACCAAACTGATTAATTTTGAACTGTGAAGAATAAATATCTACCGTGAAAGATGAATTTTCAAACAAACAGTGAAATTTTCAACTAAAAAAGATAAATTTGCAACAATAAATGTAATATTTGATATTTCATCCAACGAATATTATTATTTTAAACCAAAAACAGTTGGATTCAACCAAGGAAGACGAATTTTCAACAAACAAACGATTTTTGAGGCAAAAGAAAAAAAAATTATCTACAATAACAAATTTATTTTTCTTTAAAAAAGAAGAATTTTCTACAAAAAGTAGAATTTTCAAACCAAAAATATGAATTTTTAACAAAAAAGTTAATTTTAATCAAAATTGTTAACTAAAAAGAACACAGAAAAACGTATTGCTTTTTTTTCACTTTAGAGTTTAAGTCACCCCCCACCCCTAAAAAGGGTTTAATTTACTGCCAAAAGACAACCCGTAATTTTTCTCGAAATTTAATGGACATGGGGAAATTTTGGATATACGAAAAATTAAAAACGCGCGCCAAACATGATCTAAAATAAAAAATTATATTTTTATCGTCGGCATTATAGTTACCCAAGGCGTACCTACGACGTGGAGGTTGCACGGTCTGATTTACGATTCTGTATGTGTCTTCAAGCGCAAAAAAACGTGACCCTTTAATTTCTTCAAAAGTTTGACCGTTTGCAACAAGGAAACAGTTCGTTAGATCGAAATGTAACTTCGCAGGGTTTTTGGGGGTTCTTCAACTGTAAAAGGCACGTACAAAAAAAACTAAGAATAAATTTTGTTACAGGAAATTTTTTAGAGCGATAAAGTTTTGTTTAGCCATCTTCACGTCTTTCAAAAAACATTTGTTTGTCATGGAAAAAGAAAAGAAAGTTTAACCGATATTTGTGTAAAGTTTATCCTGTGAAGTTAATTTTTTTGCAGAGAATCTTTTATCGGAAATCGATGTAAAGTTTATCTTCTGTTTTTTTGTACACTCAACATTAGTCATTCCATGAAGATTTGAAATTTAGCCGTTGACGTTCTGAAGAACCGTAAATTACCCTTTTTTCCTGTTTCTTCAAATTTATGTAATGTATAAAAAAATTTCTATCCAAGATCATGGCAGAATCTTGGACGTTTATTCCAGTTTTCAGGACTACCTTCAAATTTTCTGTGCGATCATTGGTTGCTGAGATATCGTCGATCAAAGACAAAAGAGTCCTTTTTCATTTCAAGTTCGATATCTCAGTGAAAAATGGTCGTACTGAAGTTAAAAAAAAAACAAATTGAAGCTGAATAAACAAGCTATCCTGTCCGTACTATAGCTAAGTTGGAGAAAAAAAATTTCAAGCGCATGGACTTTTAAATTTTTTTTGCCAAAAGATTTCAAAACTAGAAATTTTAAGTTTCAAAATGCTTTTTTTAAGACCTTGATACCACCATTTTTCATTGAGATACAACATTCTGAAAAATCAAAAAAATTCGAAAAAATGGTTAGATCCTTTTATTTTTTGCATCAGTCTATACTCTATGTTGTCACGGTTTGTTACAAGGGGGATGGAGGATCCCCCATTCAACGCGGGATGAACTCGACCTTCGACTTTCGTGTTTGCTGACACTAAGTAAAAATGTCGGATGTTTTGCGGTTTCAGGATCTCATTTGAACAAGATAAAATATCGATTAATCGGTGGAAGAAGATTCCGTTTGAAAAGCTTTTAACGACACAAGACGCGTCGGATCGTATTTCGCTCAGCCTCAGCCTCAGCCTCTGCCTCGCCTCAGCTCTTGGTGAACGAGCACGCTACGTCCCACCCTGCTTCGAGTTATAAGTAACATCTCCTTAAATTATGACTATCTTATCTTCGGTTACTTATACGTTGTGCGCGTATTTATGTGGGTGACCATGAAACATTTCGGTGTCCCTTGTCGCGGTTCACCGACCGAGCACAAGATTTACCACTTCTTCTTGCCATGTTGAATTCCACAGTTGGGCAATGCCTTGGCAAAAAGAAAAATATTTTAATTAATCTCGGAAAAGACTCGCGAGAATGAGACTCCGAGTGTCGTCCGAATTGATAATTACGTCATTCTTCATGGGTCACCAATTTCGGATATTTTTATATCAACTGTCACCTCAGATTAATGAAATATCTGAAAAGAAGAGTGTATCCAAGAAGCTCTTTGTGGCATTGCACTGTACGAGACGATTTTTCCCTGACAAGTTTGTGAAAAGAAAAAAGTCTTTTTTTTATAAATAAACAATAATTTCAAGAAAAGCGTCCCTGATGGCAAGGCGAGAAATTGAATTTTAAAAAGTTATAAAAAGTTGTTTTTGTAGAAAAAGAATATGTAAGATTTTAAGTTAGAAATTTGATTGGTGTCGAGAAAGTTACAAATATTTTTATTTTAAAGCTTTTTCTAGAGGAAAATAAGTATTTGAATATTTTACTGTATTTAAAATCTTGTCGGAAAAGGAATATCGTTCGGAAACAGTTATCCAGCAGAGATTTTTTTTTTACGTTGACAATCTTTAATTAAAAATTCAAATTTAAAAAATGTACTAATCAGCAGAAATGTCAATCATTTTATTAAACAGTTAAAAACTAAAAATTTATTCAGTTTGAAAGTTCTCTTGGTTTGCAAATTTAAAAATCGCAATTTTATCAATTTAATTTGGTGTTAAAAAGTCACTAATCTAATGGTGTTAAGCCGTTTATTGAAAAAACGTTTTTATTTATAATATGAACAATCAGTACACACATTTTCAACTTAAGAAAATTGAAATTGAAGTGTATAAAAATAGAATTTTGTTTAGAATCTAAATTTCAATCAATCAAAATTGACTGCTTCGATTTCAATTTTGACTGATTCAAATAATGCGCATTTGACGACTAATAAATCTGTAAAATTTAAATTTTTTATTCAGTCAATTTTACAAATGGGTATAATCAGTCATTTTAAATGATCCAATCTGTTTCATTTTCAAATAAAGAAGGTCGGTGTAAACCAAAAATCAAATAGATTTTAAACTAAAGAGATGAACTTTTATTTACAATGCTAAATCTTCATACAAAAAATTAATTTTCAACAAAACTTTTCAACTTCCAACCAAATAGTTTATTTTTAACAAAAAAAGATTAACCTATGACCAAAAAGAACGATTTTTCAACCAATTATTTTAATTTTTTACCAAAAAGATTAATTTTCAAGAATTTTTAACAAAATAGTGGAATTTGCAACTAAAAAGTATCAATTTTGAACAATAAATGGAATAGTTCAATTTTTAATTAAGAAAATTAATCTCCGAACAAAAATTTGCAGCATTTATATTCCACCAATAGAGATGAATTTTCAACAAGATTGATGCAAATTTAACTAAATATTTGAATTTTTGACTCAAAATAGTAAATTTTCAACAAAATAGAGATTATAGTTTTAGATTTAAAAAAGTGGAATTAAATCAAAATATACAAATTTTCAACAATATTTATGCATTTTTTAGTAAAAAGTGTAAAAATCAATAAAATATTCAATTTAAAATTAACAATATTAATTTTTTTTTAATTCAGCAAAACAGTGCTATTTTTACAAAAAAAAGATTAATTTTTAACTAAAATTATAAATCTTGAAGAAAAAGATAATAATTTAAATATTTAAAATTTTGTTCAACTTTTAACCCAATAAGATGAATTTTCAACTAAAATTATGAATCTTTAAACAAACAATTTTTTTTTTAAGTTAGTGTAATTTGCAATTAAAAAAAATATATTTTTAGCAAACAATGGAATAGTTAAATTTTTAATTAAGAAAATTAATCTTCGAAAAAAAACAACTTTGCAACAAAATATATAAATTTGAAACATAATAGGTATTTTACATCAAGGAGATTAACTTTCAACTAAGAAAATTTTTATTCTACTAGCAGAGATGAATTTTCAAGTAAATTCATGAAAATTTAACTAAATATTTGAATTTTTAACTAAAAATGGTAAATTTTCAACAAAATGTATACATTTCTTATTAAAAAATTTACATTTCAATGAAAAATTCTATTCCCAACTTACAAAATTATTTTTGTTAATTCAGCAAAACAGTTCTTTTAGAAAAAATTAAATTTCAACTAAAATTGTGAATCTTTAAAATAAAGATAATAATTAAAAATCTTAACAAAGTGCGGAATTCAACCAAAAAAAACACAACTTTTTGACTTAATAGATGAAGCTTTTACTGAAAAATATATGTTTAAACCAAAAATTCAATTTCCAATTAATAATATTATATTTTGTTAATTCAACAAAACAGTTCTATTTTTAGAAAAAATAAGTTGAATTTTTCGATTAAAATTATGAATCTTAACAATAAATTTAAGTAGTTAAACTTTTAACCCAGTAGTTGGATTTTAAATTTAAAAAATGTATTTTCAATAAAACATGTAATAAGTCGTTTTGAATAACGTGATCACTAACTTTTTCTGATCAATTCAGTCATTTTGAATGGCATAAATCGTACAATATAAAAATTTCACTAATTAAATCAGTGATTTTGATTATTTGATTGATTCAGTTTTTATCTGTTAAAAAGACTACATTGACAGTAGATATTCCTAATTTGTTAGTCAAAGCATGCTTGGTTACTTTTAAATCAATTACAAATTTATTTTTGAATTTAATTAAAAATTTTTTAATTTTTAATTATTTAAATTTCGAATGTACACCTTTGAATCTTGCATTTTTCAGAAAAAAGGAACTTTAAAATTAAATTCCACAAGATAGAAGAAGTCAAAATCTTCAGTCCAAAATTTAAAAAAATTGTTCAGAATACTTAAAGTCTGCTTCGTTTGTAGTATAAACGAATTTCAGGAATCCAAGAGGACACACATAATGACTTTATTATAATTTTTTTCTCCGTCTTTATAATACCGAATAATTTTTGTATAATTCAAATCTAATGATACGCTTGTGGGTCAAAATATGTGACCGATGAACCGTGACGAAAAGAATTTATGATTGAATATGTTTCAAATTTAGAATTAAATTTTTTAAAAATGTATTTTTAAATTATAGAATAGCCTAAAATTTGTGGGAGTGTATAGGAAGTGTATGAGGCAGTAAAGGGGGACAATGTGGGGGGGGGGGGGGGGGGGGGGGGGGTAGAATTTTGAAGCAATGTAGAATGCACATATTTTAAATTGAAATATCACGTGCTTTCCGAAACCCTGCTCTGACCCATGTCTCTGATCAATCGTTCTAGCAATCATCCTAGGTATCTCTTCTGATATTTTTCATTATGCATTTATTATAATCTATTTGTCTCACTTTTACTTTAAATTTAAACTTTCAAAATATCAGGCGCTGAAATTCGAATGCACTTGAAAAGAAACATCGGAAGAACAATATCTATAATTATATTGTCAAACAAATTTTGTGATTAATTTGTAAAAATTGTCAATTTTACGAGGGTATAATAATACTTTATTATATCAAAGGTGCGAAATATTTATGGCGATATTCCACAAATAGATAAACTTTGAGATCTAAGATAAAAAGAAAATCAATTCATACTAATATTAATTTAATCTTATTAATATTAATAATCATTTAATTAAGTTTTTTATTTGAGATTTTTGTATGAAGGTTGATTTAAAAATCGGATTTGTTTTCGTTTCATTTAAAATTAATTTTGTGAATTTTTAATTTGTACTGTTCAATTTTCGGTTGAAAGTTGATATTTTTTAAGTTAAAAAGTTAACCATTTGGACAATGATTCAACTATTTGATCAAAAATTCAATTTTTTTGTTTGAATTCCAGTTTTCTGAAAATTAGCCCTATTTGGTTAATAATTCAAGTATTTTGTTAAAATTTCACATATTCTGCTAAAAAAATGTCTTTATTGCTACAAAATAAATCTTTGAAAAATATAATAAATAATCGTCTTTTTTGTTTAATTCAACTGTTTTTAGTTTATAAGCCAAAAATTTGGAATGGCTCAAAATTGATCATTTCAGTTGAATATTCATCTCTTTTGTTAAAAACTGACCTTTTTTATTTTAAAATTTAACTATTTTTCGTTAACATTCGTTTTTTAGTCTAATATTTTTTTTAGTTGAAAATTGATATTTTCGGATAAAAATGTTTGTATTTTGTTTAAAATTCGTCCGTTTTGTTGAAAATTAATTTTATAATAAAAATTTTAAGTATGTCATTTTTGGTTATAAATTTATCTTTTTAGTTGTAACTTCAAATATTAGGTGCAAAATTGTTTGTTTTTGAGAATTCAACAACTTGGTGGAAAGTTGAAGAGCTGTGTTACAAATTTATTTTTATGGTTCAAGAATGATCATTTGTGTTAAAAATTCATCTCTTTGCTTGATAAATGAACTTTCTGAGTTGAAACTTTAACTATTTTGTTTAAAAATTCTTCTTTTTTTAAAAAAACTTTTTCTTCTTTTTTAGTTGAAAATTAAACTTTTAGGTTTTTAATTATTGTATTTTGTTAAAAACTCGACTTTTTTTGTTAAAAAATTGATCTTTTTTATTGAAAATTAAAGTGCTTGGTTGAAAATCCAATTATTTTGTTAAAAACTCGATTTTTTTCTTAAAAATTAATTTTGTTAGTTAAAAATTTAAAGTAGGCCATTCATTGGTTGAAAATGGATTTTTTCAAATGTTAAATTCAAATATTTAGTTGAAAATGAATGTATTTTATATAACATTTATATTTAATGGTTGACATTTAACGTTCTTCTTGGCACAAAATTATTATTATTTTTCTCTTTTGGAAAATTCAACTACGTGTTTTTTTTTCGTGTTAAAAATGCATCTCTTTGGTTGATAACTGATTTTTTTAGTTGGAAACTTCATTATTTCATTCAAAGAAATTTCTGTTTTTGTTTGAAACTTAATCTTCATTTTTTAGATGAAAATTAATTTTTTTGTTTAAAATTCTTGTATTTTGTAGGAAATTCTTCTTTTTTAGTAGCACATTAATCTTGCTGGCTGTAAATTTATCTTTTTTGTTGAAAATTTGACTTCCTGGTTGAAGATTTAACTATTTCGTTAAAATATCGTTTTTTATTGTTAAAAATGTATTTTATTAATAAAAAATTTAAAGACACCATGTTTGGTTATACATCGATCTTTTTTAGTTACACATTCAAAGAGATTGGATGTTTTAAAATTACTGTTGTAATCGCAGTAAGGCAAATTCACTGATATGAAAAATAACTTTTGAGGAGAAGAGCTCTCTAATAGTGAAACATAATAAAGCATAAAAATTCCTTTTCTTTTCGAAATTGCATTTTTAATATCGTCTTAATCTTCCCTGGCCTTTTATTATTTAATAAAAATCTCATAAAGTCAGATTTCACGCACCATTATTGCAGTAAAAATACTTTTTGTAATACTCAACGCCTGGATTTAAAGTACTCGTCAGTGCATAAAAAATAGAATTAGAACATAACATCGTAGGTGGTGTTCATAAAGGATTATGAAACGAGGAAGAAAGCGGACACAAGAGCTGAGCTGCCGCCATTTCATCCGACGGGAAAGGTTCTTTTCAGCCATAGTTGCCATGCTCACGACACGTTTTAGTTATATCCAAGACTTTTTTTTTTCTCTTTAAATTAACTTTTCCCTCGTGTCACTCTATATTAGAGATCATAAAAATGTCTAAATTATTAAAAAATGTGTTTCGAAGAGCTAATAACAATTTTTCTAAATTCTTTGACGTTTTAAAATTATCATACCGTCTCTTAATTGAAATATGTATATCTAAAAATTAATTCGTTAAAATGTGGCGACTGAAAAATAAGGAAAAATAAAATTCCCGACACTATGAAATTCCCGAATAGGAAAATTACTGAATAATAAAATTCCCAAACAGTTTATAATATTACCGAATCGGAAAATTCACGAATAATAAAATTCCGGAATAGTTCATAATATTTCCCAATTGGAAAATTCACGAATAATTAAATTCTTGACAGTTTATAATACTACGGAAATTGGAAATTCCCAAATAATGAAATTCTCCAATTGGAAAATTCCAGAATAATAAAATTCCGGAATAGTTCATAATATTTCCCAATTGAAAAATTCAACAATTATTAAATTCCTGACCGTTTATAATACTACGGAATTTGAAAATTCCCAAATAATGAAATCCCCCAATTGGAAAATTCCGGAATAGTTCATAATATTTTAGAACTGGAAAATTCCCGTGTAATGAACTTCCTGGCAGTTTATAATATTACGGAATCTGAACATTCCCCAACTGTTTATAATATTACCGAGATGGAAAATTTTCGAATAATAAAATTCCTGCTACAGTTTAGAATATTACCAAATAATGAAATTCGCGAAAAGATTATAATTTTACGGAATTAGAAAATTCCCAATAATGAAATTCATAAAAGTTTGTAATATCATCAAATTTAAAAATTCTCGAATAATAAAATTCTCAAATTGCAAAATTTTTGGATAATTACATTCCCGAACTAGAAAACGCACGAACAGTACATAATATTTCCGCATTGGAAAATTCTCGAGTAATAAAATTCCCCAATTGGAAAATTCCCTAATTGGAAAATTCCGGAATAATAATATTACCGAACAGTTTATAATATTACCGAATTGGAAAATTCCCGAATGTTTAAATTCCTGACAGTTTATAATCATACTAAACTTCAAAATTTTCAAATAATAAAATTCTCGAATAATAAATTCCCTAATTGGAAAATTCTCAAATAATAAAGTTCGGGAATAGTTTACAATATTTCCGAATTGAAAAATTCTTGAATGATGAAATACCTGGCAGTTTATAATATTAAAGAATTTGAAAATTGTCAAACAATAAAATTCCCTCATTGGAAAACTCCCGAAGAATAAAATTCCGGAATAGTTCATAACATTTCCGAATTGGAAAATTCCCGTGTAATGAAATTCCTGACAGTTTATAATATTACGAAATTTGAAAATTCCCGAATAATAAATTTCCCAAACAGTTTATAATATTACTGATATGGAAAGTTCCCGAATAATGACATTCCTAACAGCTTATAATATTAGTGAATTATAAAATTTCCGATAATTAAATTCATGGCAGTTTATAATATTATAGAATTAAAAAATTTTCGAATAACAAAATTTCCCAGTTGAAAAATTCCCAAATAAAAAATTTCCGAACAGTTTATAATATTAGTGAATTTAAAATTTCTCGAATAATAATATTCCCAAATAATAATAAAATTACCGAATAATAACATTCCCGAATTAGAAAATTCCCGAATAATTAATAACATTCCCGAATGTGAAAATTCCCGCATAAAATTCCGAAGAATAAGATTCCGGAATAGTTCATAATATTTCCAAATTGGAAAATTCCCGTGTAATGAAATTCCTGACAGTTTATAATATTACGATTCGGAAAATTTCCGAATAATTAAATTTCTTGCAGTTTATAACATTACCAAATTTGAAAATTCTCGAATAATAAAATTCCCAAATCAGAAAATTACCGAATATTATCATTTCGGAACATGTCTTAATATTTCCGAATTGGAAAATTCCCGAATAAGAAAATTCTCAAATAATACCATTTCTGAATTTTTCCGAATTGGAAAATTTTCGATTCAGAAAATTCCCAAATAATACCATTCCTGAATATTTCCTAATATTTGCGAACTGGAAAATTCCCGAACAATCAAATTCCTGCACAGTTTATAATATTACTGAATTTCAAAATTCCCGAAAAGTTTATAATATTACTGATTTTGAAAATTCTCGAATAATAATATTCCGAAATAATAATAAAATTCCCCAATAAGAAAATTCCCGAATAATAACATTCCCGAATTAGGAAATTCCCGAATGCGAAAATTCCCGAATAATAAAATTACCGAATAGTTTATAATAATACCAAAATGGAAAATTCGCGAATAATTAAATTCCTGAAAGTTTATAATATTGATAAATTTAAAATTCTCAAATAATAAAACTCCCGAATAATAAAGTACCTAATTTGAAAATTCCCGAATCAGGAAATTCCCGAATAAAGAAATTGCCGACAAGTTCATTATATTTACCGAAGTGGAAAATTCTCGAATAACTAAATTACTAAAAGTTTCTAATATTAGTACATTCGAAAATTCCGGATAATAAAATTCTCGAACAGTTTATAATATTACCGAATTTGATAATTCTCGAGTAATAGAATTCCCGAATACAAAATTTCCCAATTGGAAAATTCCTAAATAATACAATTCCCAAATTAGAAAGTTCCCGATTAATAAAATTGCCGAATAGTTCCTTATGTTTCAGAATTGGAAAATTACCGAATAATTAAATTCATGACATTTTATAATACAGTGATACCCTTCAATAGCCCTCTCTTATATAGCCCTTGCGAACAGTTTATAATAATGCCAATTTTTGAAAATCCCCGATAGAAAACTGCCCGATTATAAAATACACGAACTAGAAATTTCTCGAATTATGAAACAACCGATTATGAACAATTAAGAATTTTTCATTTATAAAATGAATTAAATTATTAGAAATAAAATTATGTTGCAATTGAATATTTTTCTGTATTTATGAAAAAAAACATTACTTTTTATGTTGAGGAATTTCAATATTCGGAAATTTTCTATTTTGGAAATTTTATAATTGGGCAATTTTCTGTCCGGAATTTTATTATTCAGGAATTTTAAAATTCGGTAATATTATAAACCGTCGGGAATTTCCCAATTTGTAAATTTTATTTTTCGGGATTTTGTAGTCGTTTCGTTAAAGAAAATTTGCAGTTTCTAAGTCTAATACTGTACTGTAATAAAATTTTGGAATTTTACGAACAATTTTATAGGTAAAATAACCTAACTTGGTTAGGGAAATTTATTTTTCCATAAAATTGGGAGTCTTTTCATTATCTAAGGAAAATTATCGCATTTAGAGATAAATATTTTTTGTTCGATTGGTGATTATTTTTTACAAATGTTTTTTTAATGTGATTTGATAATAATAGCAATAAAAAAGAAAAGGAAGGGGATTTGGTTGGTTGCCTTCTCATTTTTCTTACCTCTTTTTAATTTTTATCCAAAAAAATAATTTTTTTCTTTTCTTTTTAAGGAAAATTTTTGTCTTTTTTTAAATTGCAAAAGGAACACTTTATGGTGGTTGGCAAAATTTGGTCGTTGGATTCTTGGTTTCATTATCAGGAATTCTACACATTAACTTGATTATTTATTACTTATTATTATATATTTATTATATATTATTATAATGTCATTTAAATTTCTTAAATTTCAAAACGAATGTTCCAGCTTTAATTTGTTGCCTCATACTTTCCCCATTTGTTCACCAATTATCAATATTAGGATTGAAAATTTTCT
The DNA here is from genome assembly GCF_010883055.1 of Belonocnema kinseyi. Classification (NCBI taxonomy): domain Eukaryota; kingdom Metazoa; phylum Arthropoda; class Insecta; order Hymenoptera; family Cynipidae; genus Belonocnema; species Belonocnema kinseyi. The sequence continues at coordinate 49,049,021 of NC_046666.1, read as the reverse complement.
CTCCCCTAAATTACCACTACATGCATTAATCCAGCATAAATTAATAAAGTTCCCACATGTTGCCCATCTCATGAGAATTCTTTCTCCCTTTTTTTTAATTATTGAGTGCAGTCAGCGCCACGTGCAGGGCTGTTCTCGTATATGTAAATTTGTAATTTACTGATCAGTATGTGTGGTCTGGCAGTTAGGTGAAGACGTTGTTATTACTGTTATCGGGAGCCGTGTTCACTCGAGTTTCATTTCTGCAAATGCGATGGGTATCGGCTCTTTGATGGTGTTCGATGTAATCATGGTGATGCAGAAACCAGTAATAATTGTCCGTTTACGTGAACGAGGTGGCAGTTTCATTGTGCCTGCAATTTAGTAACCATTATGGGAAATCTTATAGGCTATACGCAGGACAGGATATGACCAGAACGTCCCATCCATTATTCATCAACTCCTCCGAAGACTAGCTGCCTCCTCTAGTCTAAATCGCTAAGATTTACAAATTCTTATCTCATCCTGATGTTCGCGGTCTGACGCCTTTCTTAATCTCGAGCAATTTTCGAAATTGGATCAAATTGCTCTCTTGCTTAGAGGAAATAACAAGCTTCAATTAATAATTAAAAAAAATAATAATAACATCTTAATTGAAAGAAAGAGAATAAAAAGTTGTATAGGTAGGGAAAACCAGCACGAGGTGAATAGAAAAACTTTAAAGACTTGAAATTAATAAATTTTTAAAAAGTGAGAAGCCTAACATTTCAAGAATTTATTCATCTCATCCTGAATGACACTTCTCATAAGAACAAGTAAAATACATTTTCAATGAAAATTTAGAAATTAATCATTTGGAAGTTTTTAAGCCAAGAATGTGATCAATCGAAGGAACCAATGCAAGATTAGTAAAAGCAATCTAATTAAAACCTATTATTAAAATCAAATAAATTTAAAAAAAAAGATTTTTCGATAAAAAAAAATAAGTTACTAGTAAAAAGGATAATTATAAAACTATTTTTTAATATTGATACAAAGAAAAAAATACTACAGAAATTTTACTTTAAAATCCAGCACCTTTTTCCCATTATTCAGTTTGTACTGGTATTCACGCCGTACTGGCATTCAGCTCGTACTGATATTCATCTCGTACTGGTTTCTCATTTTCTCCGCATAAAGGTCAATTTTCATTACTCGTGTAACATATTTGCAAATATTTATTGAATTCTTTTAAAATTTGGCGAATTTTTTCTTTTGGTAACTTTGACCAAAATCATAAGAGAGATCTGGATTATTTTAGTTGCAAAATATATTAAACAAGAAATAAAAACGTTAAACAATGCGTTTTTCTTGTTCTCTGGTTATTGCTTTTTAAAAGTATGCTTTAGAAAATATTTTCTTTTCATCTAGATTTTCAATTTCTTGAACTATATAAGAGAATTTCAGATTTTAGAGTTTTCTCCTCATTTTCTTTTTTGAATGGGTGATGACAATTTGATAAGTTTTTAGTGATTTTTTTTGTCATTTGAAATAGAAAATATGAAATTACAATAATTTTTAACTCTATATTTTTAAAATTTGTGTATTTTTAGTAGTAAGTTTTAAAAATTGTAGAACATTGAATTTTAAACCTTTAAAATTAAAGAGTTTGGACGTCTAGAAATAAAAATTCTTTAATTTTTCAATCTAATTCTTCAAAAGTGCATAATTTCCTATTACACCGTAACTATTTCAGAGCCTTCAATTTCAAATATTAAAAATTGTGGAATTTTGCATATTGTAAATCTTCAAAATTAAACAACATATTTAAAAAAAAGTACAAAATTACATCATTTTAAACTATAAACATTCAGCATTAATGTACCCTAAACTGCAAATTTAAAAAATTTGAAATTACATAAATATAAAATATAAATCGTGAGAATATAATAATTTTGAATTCTATATTTTAAAAATTTAAATAATCTCCAATTGTAATTTTTTTAAATAGTAGAACTTTAATTTAAAATCTTCAAAATTAAACAGATTTTAATTTTGAAAATTTATAATAAAAAATGATGCAAGTATTACTTTTGAAAACTGTAATTTTTGTAATTTTGATAATTTGCACTTGAAATTTCTCTAATTTTAAATATTTAGAATTAAAAACTTTTTACTTTTAATAAAAATTAAGAATTTTTATTTGTAAATCTTCAAAATTTAATACATTTCAATTTGAAAACTGCAAAATTCATATTTTTAGATTCTTAATTCACGCATTCAATCGACTCAAATTAAAATTAAAACCAGTTTAAATTAAAATTAAAATAAATAAAAAATTTTATTAAAATTTTTATAATTTCAATTATTTACATTGGAAATTTCTTTATCTTAGAAGGTTTATGATTGATGAGAACTTTTCGCTCTTGACAAAATATTCAAAAAAATTTATTTATAAATCTTTCAAATTTAATTAATTTTTAATTTGGGAATTCTGTTATCAAATTCGAATTAAGCGGCCGAAAAAAACGTTAAAATATTCATTCTTATGGAAATCTCATCACTAATGCAGTTTCTGAAAAATTACCGATGCGTTTTGCAAAAAAATGTTTTAAAACACATAAAATAAATATTAATGAAATGAAAAACTTTCAGAATTGCTAATTTCAGCTCAAATAAATAATTTGGTTGAAAACCTTGAATTTTCCGATAATTTTCATCAATTAACAAAATTTTCGGACATTTACCTCAAGTTACGAAAAAAGTTTTTTAATTTTATGTTGCATGTAATGACATACAAGTTCCGTTACTCGAAACGTAATTAAATTAAATTTCTGCAAAATAAAATGGTCAAAAAATAAATATTTTCGTAACTTAAAAAAAAGCAAATGACAAAAAATGTTAATTAACGAAACAGAAGTCTTCCAGAAGTAAAAGTTAATGAAACTAGAAAATTTTGAAAATACCAAAATGACGAAAAATTACATAATTACCGACAATTTGAAATCCGAATTTTCAACGTTTCTAAAATTAGTAAGTTCTTAAAATTAGTAAATTGTTCAAAATAATTGTATTTTAATATTTTTATTGTTTGAAATTAATGCTTTAGTGTTTGCAGATAGAAAGCACTAAATTAACATTTTTTTGTGAATTAGAAAATTTTTGAAATTTACTAATTGTGTGAAGTTAGCATTTGTCACTTTTGCTAGATTATTTAACTCTTTTGCGTTCGGAATATTTAATTTTTATTACTAAATAATGTCTGTATTGTTTTTTCTGTAATTCGAACTTTCGTAATTTTTTTTAGTTCAATACTCATGTTTTCATTATTTTTCAAAATTCACTTTTTTATCTTTCGGAAAAATTATCTCATTCCTTATAATTATTTAAAAATACATTCGACAGCATAAATATTCCGACAATGTTTCGTAAAATAAAGCAGAAATTTCGAATATATGATTTTAGCTTTTTTTCAGAAATATAAAAGTTACTATTTTTATTTAATTCTAATGATCAATGTCTTATTTTATTCTTCGGAGGATTCTCTACATTTTTATTTGGGTTGATTTTATTTAAAAAAATTAATTTAGAAATTAAAATTAATGATAAAATTAATTTTATAGTTTAAATTTGAGTTAACACCACCCAAATAGAATTGTGGAGTATCCTTCAAAGAATAAAATAAGGCTTTGATCATTATAGGACTAAATAAAAATGGTAACTTTTCCCTAAAAAGAAAGGAAAAACTAAACCTTTAAATAACTACTGTCAAATTAACAATTTTAACCTGAATTTTTTTCTGAAGTGTGCTGAGAAGCCTCCATCAAGATTTATGGAAATTAATCATATTTTTTTTCGATTTTATAAATCATTTAAAAGATAGGCAACTCTTGTGATTGATTGTACGAAGTGTACATCCTTAAAAAAATTAATATTCTATTTTTTTATTAAGCTTGAATTTATAATTTATGATTTTAACTTCTCAAGGGAGTAAAGTAAGAAAGTTTAAAAATGAATTATATTATTATAAAATTCCCTTTATATAAAGTATATAAAGTAAGTTTTTCTGTATGAAGAAATAGTTTAGCGAGGTTGGAATTCCTATAGGATACGTTCCCCATATTATTACTACGAATCTAAAAAAAATCAAGAAAAAATCAAGGCTTTTCGAGAAAATTAAATCTTTTCAAAAGTTTGAATTATTTTGGTAATTTTAATCATTTTTAAAGTTTCTTTAATTAATTTTAATGAGTGTATTGCACTACAAGCTTCCGTAAAGAAAATTAGATTATACCAATTTGTTACATACAAATATTTAATGAACATTTTCGTTAATTTTTTCATAATTTACCTAAATGTACAAGAAGCTCAGAGTTATTTTTAATTTTTTTTTTATGCTAAACAAAAAATACGTGACGCATATTTCGCTCTGAAAACCAATATATTTCAGCCCCAAACAATTCCGCATCATCAAGTTTCAGAGACTGCCCGATGTCAAATGAACTCGATCATTTGTTGTTCAAAATTTTGTAATACACAATGCAGATATTTCAAATAGACAAGATAACAGAAAAAAATTTACGATTTAAGTTTTCTGCGACTTTTCGAGATTTACTTTTTTGAATTGGAAATATTTACGGGACCGTAGAATGAAAAGAGGGCTGGATGGAAAACAAGTTGACTCCATGGCCAAGAAAAGTTTTCTGACCCATTATAATCATTCCCCATGATTCAAGCAACGTCCCACATGAATTATCGGTCTATTTTCGTAGCAGACAAAATAAAATGTCGATCTCAATCTCATGCCATCACTCTCGGGAAAAGTTATGATCTTCGGAAGTCTTATTTTCAAAAGAACTTGAAACTTGCTTCAACGAGCGGCATTCAGCTCGTCCGTGTCTGCAAAGGACCCTCACCTTTGAGTTATTTTCTCGGCATTTCTTGCCGGGTGCACTCTCTGAATTATAATCACCAATATTTAAGGATTTCCAGAAAAATTGGCACGCATTCGAGGACGGCTGACGAGTTATTGTTGAAACAGGGTCTCGCTTACACATAAACAGTGGCGTAGCTAATCTTCATACACAGACTTTTTCTTCAAAATTATTCACACTTACTGTTTGACGCACGCGACCTTTTACAAAATGTCTATATTTTTTTCGAAACAAAATTGAAATTGAAATATATGGTTCTATAAAATAATTCTTGACAATGCGTCAAGTCAAAACTGATTAGGAGTGCTAGGGTGCACAGTCTTTCTATTCCCTTGCGTTTCGCCTTTTTCAAATTCCTTTTTCTTATTCTCGAAAAACTTCCCCTTTTTCTGTTTAAATATACAAAATTTAAAAATAAAATTGTTGGTTTGACATGTACAATATTGTTTTATTCAAAATTCGAATATGCTAAAGGATTCGATTCCCGCCTTGCACTTTGGAAGAGCTTCGACAGCAGTTTATCTTAGGCTATTCAAAATTAAAAAAAAAACCTTTAAGCTTAAATATTTTTTTCGCTAAATCTATATAAATAAAAAAATCAAAATTATATGTAATAAAGTACGATTATCTGCCTGTCCACTTTGGTGATTCTTTGGTTTAAGTTTAAATAACATTTATCATTATGGTAGAAATTAAAATTAATTTTTTTATTTGATAAAATGCAAACTCAATCTTCTATCTGTAGGTTCTTATAGTCTGTTGGTGGTTTTGTTCTTTTTTTATAAAGAGATGCAAACAGAAAAAATTAATTGCAATATTTTTATATAGTTTAAAAAATTTTTAACTACTTAAAATTTAACAATATTTGACTCTAAAAGAAAATCTACACGATTCGCCTTCTGAAAAATGTGTATTTTTTGATATTAAATCATAATCGTAATAATAACCAATTTCAAATTCACGATCATAATATATATATTTTTATTTTATATTTATTATATT
>NC_046666.1:49010986-49043027 GCF_010883055.1 Belonocnema kinseyi | reverse complement strand
ATATTGATTTCATTATTCGATCTAAATTAAAAAAAATATAGGATTTTCAAAATTTTCATTAAGTAGCAAATATCATTTTTTCTAACTATAAAATTTCGAATCAAAATTTTCAGTTCATTAAAAATATATTAAGAATTAACCTCATGAAATTGTTCGATTAGTCCAAATCTTAAAGAGAATTACAATATTCACATTTGATTTTAATAACATTTTTAAAATTAATAACTTCACTTAATTGTTTAACTTAAAATTTAATAAATTCTAAAATTTTCAAAAAGTAACAAAAACCAATTTTTTTATAGTTAAGAAAATTCAGGCACAGTCTTTAGTAGCTGTTAAATATTTTTTTAAATATACATACAATATAATATTTAAATAATGTGAAGTTTAATTCAAATTTAATTAAACTTCTTTCTCTCAAGTTATCTTAAATAAAGAAAACTAAGCTTTGGTTTAAAATTAAAATAGAACCAAAAAATGGTATTTTTTAATTAAAATTGTTTGACCCCTCAGTTTTAATGTCAAAATTTGCACAGTTATGATTTTGTAATATTGAACATTTTCTAGGCGTTTTAAATTCGACAATTTCTGAATTATTAATTTTTCATCTGTGAACAAATTTTAATTAAAGATTTAAAAAATATTACTATTTAAAATTTAAGGATATAACAAGTATGTATTATAATAATAATTTAACATATCCTAATAACTATAATTAATTATTACTTAAATTATTTAACTCGTTTAAAATTATTTCGAACTCTGAATATTTGAAAATTAGATATTATGATTATTTAAATATTCTTCGTTTATATTATTATCAAATAAATATGCATGGACGCGAACACGCGCTTCAAATGCTTAGATCTTATTTAAACAGTTTTTATTGGATGAGAAATTTTAGAAATAATTTTTATTTTATTACTATTAATAGAATTTCAAATATCTTTCTATACATTTTAATAGATTTTTATGAACTTAGGAAAGTGAACTTAGGAAATAAATTAAATTTTATTTCAAGGGAGTAATTTCTACGAATTTGAACAGTTTTAAGGAATTTTACAAGTTTCAAAGGATTTTAAATCATTTTAAAAGATTTCTAAGTATTTCAAGAGATTTAGTTTCGAAAATTTTTAAAACACTTCTTATTTAAAATTTTTGTATACTGTGGATTTTTAAACAGTTTATTTTTGATAATATAAAATAAAAATCCAAGGATATGCGTTTACTGTTAGTATAAAATATTTCAGCTGCTCAAACTTGTACTTTTTTTAAATTTCAGTTTACAATTTTACATGTAAATTTTTTATCTATGAACAATTTTTAATTGAAGATTTAAAAAATATTACTATTTAAAATTTAACAAAAAAATATTTATTAATAATTTAATATATCTTACTAACCATAATGAAATATTTCTTAAATTATTTAACTTGCGTCAACATATTAAAAACTCTCAATATTTAAAAATGAGATATTATGGATTCTTAAATATTTTTGATTCTCATTACTATAAAATAAAGATCTAGGGACGAAATTCATGAAATTTTAAACATATTTCCAAATATTTCAATAGGTTTTCAAGATTTTGAAAGATTTAAAATGATTTTAACGAATTTTTCAAAAACTTTATGGAATAAATTAAATTTTATTTCAAGGAATTTCTGTAAATCTCAACAATTTCAAAGGGCAATGAAGGGCACCAAAATTTTTTAAAGGATTTAAGTTATTTTAAAGGAGTTAAGAGAATTTCAAAAGATTTCGTTTAAAAAAAGTTTGAATTTTTAAAATTAAAAAATTTGTTATTATTTATTCTCAAATATTTTAAGTTTTTAATTTTATAAAATAAAAATCCAGGAACATGAACGCACGCGTACATTTGATTTACGCTGTTTTGTTTATAGAAATTAAATGAAAATTTGTTTATTTAATTTATATATCCAAGAAATTTCAAATGATTTCTATTTATTTCAAATGTTTTCTATTTAATCAATCGATTTTAATTAATTGTAGAATTTCAAGGGATTTTAACGAATTTCTAGAGAACTTAAGGAATAAATGAAATATTATGGATTTTTAAATAGTTACGGTTTTATTATAATAAAATAAAGATACAGGAACGTGAACGCGCTTCGCGTGCAAACATTTTATTTAAACAGTTCTTATTGGTTGAGAAATTTTATAAATAATTTTAATATTTAACTTAATATAATTATAATATTCATATAAATCATATTTATTTAAATATATTAAATTAATATATAATTGTTAATAATTAAAAATTTCGTGTTATGGATTTTCAAATAATTTATGTTTTTAATCTTATAACACAAAAATCTAGGAACGTAAACAGGCCCCTGCGTTTAATTTCAGCTTTTTTAAAAGAGAAATTCAATGAAAATGATTGATTTAATTTATATCCAAGAAGTTTCAAATGATTTTGGCTTATTTTACGTTATTTGAAAAGATTCCAAAGTATGTCAAGAAATGCATTAAATACAATATAAAACTTAATGTTTAAAAATTTGTTATTATGGTTTTGTAAATAAATTTAGCAGAATATTGTAAAATAAAAATACAGGGGGTGGGTTTACTGTTGGTTTAAAATATTTTAATCGCTCAAACTTGTACTATTTTTAATTTCAGTTTAAGAACATTAAAAAGTTTCGTTTCCAGTTTACATTTACAGTATTATTTATAGTAGTAATGTAAGATTATTTAAAAAATACACAATTTCTTATTAAAAGATTGCTTTTTGTTTTCTGAATGTAAAAATAAATTTTTAATCGTTCCTCTATTTTTACCTTCCTTCAGAAATCTATTTCCCCTTTTGTGGGTCTTAATCGGATCGACGGCCTGTACTGTGAAAAATATTTGTTTGAATAAAGCAAATTTTGTTCGAATCAAACAAATTATTTTTTTTGTTCTCGGGCCAAACACATGTTTGTTTGATGCAAATAAATTTTTGATTCGTTTAAATAAATCTCTTATTTGAATTAAGTAAAGTTCTTATTTGCATTGAATATGCATTTTTTAAATTAATTATAGATTTCGATCGAATAAAGTAAGTATTTTTTACACTTAATCTCAAAATTAAGCATTGTTTATTCTTTATCCTTTTTTAATTGCAGCAAAAAATATTTTGATTCAATGATATGAATTCAAACAAATTTTGTTGTTTGATTCAAACATTTTTCTGAGTGCTCTAGAGCACTGTACAGAGTTTAGTCCAGAACAGGATTGAGTCCCATACTCGTAAGAGTAATGATCAGCTTTTTACATTATTCGTTGCGCTACTTTTGTCATTGGAAAAAATGATCCAACCCAAAAATTTAAACAAAGTTACCGAAATTTTAACATAACTGCTTATTGATTTTTAGAATATACTGAACATTTTTTCCATCACCACGTGTGAAATCTGAGTACCGCAGACACAAAAGGCGAATGAAAATAAAAACAGGTATAATTATTTAAAAATTCCGACTCCTCTAAATATTCAGAGTGAGATGCATGAATAAAATAAAATATATCAAAGTAATTCATATTTAAATCACTAAAAGACGGCACGCGAGACTGCATCCTCTTCGTCTCAGTAATTAGAACATCCGTTTTCGAGAGGGTCATTCAGCATCTGTTTGAGGACTCATCGCTCCAAACTCTAAACTTGTAAAGTGAATAAACGGCTACTGTCTATTCACTATAAACTATACGACTACAACTATATACTACATAGTAACTAGTCAAAGTCAAAGCTCAAAGACGAAAGGTAATGGGCAAAAGGGGCAAGAGTGGTTTCAGTCGACGGGGCCTTAACACAAAAGGAATGAAGAATGTCTTTATTAGAAGTCGACCTGGATCGAATTCGGGTCTCTTCTCACGAGAATGGCTGGCTACTCGGCCAAACCACCATGATGATCGTTCTCATGGTGGTCGGTTAGGGATGGGACCCAAGGCTCCGGGAAAAGGGGAGTGACTTTCGGTCTCTGCGTCTACCCCTCTCGGACCAACCCCGCCCGTTTCTGGGCCCCTCGTCCATCTTCTCTTCCGTGGGCCATCTTGCCTAGCCTTTCTTTCATGGCCTTCAAGGTCAGCCCTGGGGAGCCACACGATCGAATAGAATAGATTTCAGCTCTTCGAACTGGCCTGTCGGCAATCCGCTCACGTTGTGGTCATGTAGATTTCATGTTTTCAACACTGGCGTAGAAATTCTTCAAGCTTATCCATTTCCTCATCAGAAAACAGAATTTAGGGCTTCAGAGAACCGAATTTAGGTGGCCACCAGGCCTGGTTGAATTCTTTTGAATTCCTGAAAAAAGTTTTTTTCAATTGGGTTCTTTGAAATCGTGAATTCAGGTCGAGATCGAAATTGCTATTTGGGCCAACCCCTCGCCTGAAGAGGATCAATTTGAAACACTTAGTAGTGGAACGAATTTTGGAAAGTTTGAAGCTTTCTATTTTTCAAAGGCTTTAGGAGTTTCACGTGATAGAAGTTTTATTGCAAGTCCGAAAATTGGCTTAACTGAACTTCTTAGGAAAGTGAAACTTTTTTAACCCGCTTTTGAAACCCCAGTAGGCTTGTCCTAAAAGAAAAAGTTGTCTGGTCACACTTTCAATAAAGTACGTTACCAGTAGTTTTGATTGAAAAGGCTACTATTGTATTTTGTATCTAAATTTAGCTCATTTGATTAAAAATGCTATTAATTTGTTTAAGCTCTAATTATTTTGTTGAAAATACTACTATATTGTTAAAAAGTTCTAAAAGAAAATGTGGCCTGGCCGTACTTTCCATAAACTACGTTATCAGTAATTTTTATTGAAAAGGCTACTATTATATTTTTGTATCTAAATTCATATCATTTGATTAAAAATTCTATTATTTGGTTTAAATTCGAATTATTTTGTTGAGAATACGTCTATATTGTTGAAAAGTCCTAAAACAAAAAGTGGTCTGGCCGTACTTTCCATTAACTACGTTTAAAGAGCTACTATTATATTTTTGTATCTGAATTCATCTCATTTGATTAAAAATTCTATTATTTAGTTTAAACTCAATTATTTGATAGAAAATACGACTATATTGTAAAAAAGTCCTAAAAGAAAGAGTGGCCTGGCCGTACTTTTCATTGACTACGTTGAAAAAGCTACTATTATATTTTTGTACGTGCATTCATCTCATTTGATAAAAAATTCTACAGTTTGGTTTAAACTCGAATTATTTTGTTGGGAATACGTCTATATTGTTAAAAAGTCCTAAAAGAAAAAGTGGTCTGGCCGTACTCTTCATTAACTACGTTGAAAAAGCTACTATTATATTTTTGTTTCTGAATTTAACTCATTTGATTAAAAATTCTATTAATTGGTTTAAACTATAATTATTTTATTGGAGAAACACACTATATTGTTAAAAAGTCATAAAAAGAAAAGTGTCGTGGCCGTACTTTCCATAAACTACTCTGCCAGTAATTTTTATTGAAAAGGCTACTATTATTACTACTATTAGGCTACTATTACATAAAAGGCTGAACCTCGGCCTTTTATGTCCACTCGCCTATCTCTTTCTGTAAGCTAATGTACATATCTCGTGGAACATAATAAAGATCTATTATTATTATTATTATTATTATTATTATTATTATTATATTTTTGTGTTGGAATTCATCTCATTTGATTAAAAATTCTATTATTTGGTTTAAACTATAATTATTTTGTTAAGAATACGTCTATATTGTTAAAAAGTCCTAAAAGAAAAGTATCCTGGCCGTACTTTCCATAAACTACATTATCAGTAATTTTTATTGAAAAGGCTACTATTATATTTTTGTATCTAAATTCATCTCATTTGATAAAAAATTCTACAGTTTGGTTTAAACTCGAATTATTTTGTTGGGAATACATCTATATTGTTAAAAAGTCCTAAAAGAAAAAGTTGCCTGGCCGTACTTTCCATAAACTACATTATCAGTAATTTTTATTGAAAAGGCTACTATTATATTTTTGTATCTAAATTCATCTCATTTGATAAAAAATTCTGCAGTTTGGTTTAAACTCGAATTATTTTGTTGGGAATACATCTATATTGTTAAAAAGTCCTAAAAGAAAAAGTGGCCTGGCCGTACTTTTCATTAACTACGTTGAAAAAGCTACTATTATATTTTTGTATCTGAATTCATCTCATTTGACTAAAAATCCTATTATTTAGTTTAAACTCAATTATTTGGTAGAAAATACGTCTATATTGTTAAAAAGTCCTAAAAGAAAAAGTGACCTGGCCGTACTTTTCATTAACTACGTTGAAAAAGATACTATTATATTTTTGTATCTGAATTCATCTCATTTGATAAAAAATTCTATTAATTGGTGTAAACTATAATTATTTTCTTGAAAAACGACTATATTGTTAAAAAGTTATAAAAGGAAAAGTGGCCTAGCCGTACTTTCCATAAACTACTATGCCAGTAGTTTTTATTGAAAATGCAACGATTATATTTTTGAATTGAAATTCATCTCATTTGATTAAAAGTTCTATTATTAGGTTTAAACTATAATTATTTTGTTGAAAATACGAGTATATTGTTAAAAAGTTCTAAACGAAAGTGGCTTGACCGTACTTTCCATAAACTACTATCCCAGTAGTTTTTATTGAAAATGCTACTATTTTATTTTTGAATTGAAATTCATCTCATTTGATTAAAAATTCTATTATTTGATTTAAACTCTAATTATTATTTTTAAATTCGACTATATTGTTAAAAAGTCCTAAAAAAGTGGCCTGATCGTACTTTCCATTAACTACATTATACAATTAGTTTTTATTGAAAAGGCTGCTATTATATTTTTGTATTGGAATTCATCTCGTTTGATTAACAATTATATTATTTGGTTTAGACTGTAATTATTTTGTTGAAAATATGGCTATATTTTTAAAAAGTTCTAGAAGAAAAAGTGGCGTGGCCGTACTTTACATAAACTACTATTCCAGTAGTTTTTATTGAAAATGCTACTATTATATTTTTGAATTGAAATTCATCTCATTTGATTAAAAGTTCTATTATTTGATTTAAACTCTAATTATTTTTTTTAAATTCGACTATATTGTTAAAAAGTCCTAAGAAAAAAGTGGCCTGGCCGTACTTTCCATTAACTACGTTATACATTTAGTTTTTATTCAAAAGGCTACTATTATATTTTTGGATCGGAATTCACCTCATTTTATTAAACATTCTATTATTGAACTACTAATCTAATTATTTTGTTGAAAATGCTTTGTTAAAAATTATTATTTTTTTAGTTGAAGGTTCAGCTCTCTGGTATAAAATGTAACTATTTTGATATACAAAATTTGTTTCAGATTTGGTTGAAAATAAATTTTTTGAACTGATAATTAAACTATTTCATTCTTGGTAAAAACAATGTATCTTTTTCAGTTAACAATTAAACTATTCGGTGAAAAATTTATCTTTTTTAGCTCAAAGTCTATAACTTGGCTGAAAGTTAAACTGCTTTGTGACAAAACTATTTTTTTTTAAATGAAGATTTATAATTATAGTTGAAAATTCACCTATTTACTTTTATATGAACTTTTATGTTCAAAATTCTGCTGTTTTGTAGAAAATTCATCGGTTTGAATCGAAAATTCAACAATTTGGTAAAATATTAAACTATTCGGTTGAATATTATACGGTTTGGTTGAAAAACATATTTTTGGGTTGAAAGTTCAACTATTGTAGATATTTTATCTTTTTTGCTTTAAAATTAAATATTTTTCTTGAAAATTCATGTATTTTGATCAACTTTCGTATTTTTTGATAAATTCGGATATTCATCTATTTGGTCAAAAATTTAACATTTTGGTCGAAAATTCGTTTTCCTTTTTAAAGCCACTTTTTTATCATAGTTTTTAAATAACTTCATTTTCAGTTGAAGCCTTATCCTGTTTCTACCAAAATATATTTGGTAGAAAATTCATGTAATTTGTTGAAAAATCATATTTTCGGGTAAAAAATTAATTTTCTTGTTTAAAATTACACTTTTTGTCTCGAAAATTCAACAATTCAGTAGAAAAATAAACTATTCGGTTAAAAATTAAACATTTTGGGTTGAAAATTCAACTATTGTAGATATTTTATCTTTTTGTTTTTAAAATTATATAATTTTCTTGAAAATTCATTTTTTTTTTTTAAATTTAATATTTTTGTCGAAAATTCGTTTTTCTTCTCGAAGCTACGTTTTTTATCAGAGTTTTTATTTGAAAATTGTACTATTCTATTTTTGAAAATTACTCTTTGTGTTGAAAAGTCAACTTTTTGTTGGGGATTCAGAAAAATTTGTATTTTTGTATTAAAAATTCAAATATTTGATTGCTTTTGAATGTTTTTGTTTAAAAATTTGTTCATTTTATTGAAAAATTATCTTTTCATGCTCAAAAATTCAACTGTAAATTTGTTCTGTTTTGTTATTATTACAACTGTCTGGTTAAATATATATATTTTTTAATTCGTCTTTTTGTGTTGAAAAATTCATCTCAAGCTTTTGGATAACATTTTGTTCATTGTTTCTATAATAACTACTATAATAATTATAAGATCTCAGTAGTGACAAACTTACACGGATTTAAAAAAAATGAAGATTGTTACAGCTCAAAATGTCGAAGAAATTTTGGATTTTCTTTTGTACATATTTTTGTATTATTATTATTATTATTATTATTTATTAATTTTTAATAAATTAAAAAGAAAATTTGAAACTGAATGCTGAATTGGAAAATTAAATTCGTAGGAACTGGAGAGACAAGAAATAGCATGCGGAAATAGTTGAAATTTTTTCATTATACATCTGAGAAATGTGCAATTTATATTCAGATTCGTGTTTTCGATGAATCAAAATTATCGAAAATCTGTTATGTTAGTAGGTGTTTCATGTTTTCGGTAACTGTATACATTATTGGCTTTCAATCGACTATAATATGAAATTTGAACTTAGTTTGGATATAAAATGTCAAAATCAATAAATTACCGCCAATATTCTAAGACTTTTGACCAATTTACGATCAAAAAACAAACTCTTTAAATTAATTTTTATTTCAGATTTATGTTACAATTTTTTTTATTAACTTCCACTCAGATTTTTTTTTTTTGAGAGACGGTTATTTTCTGTCGGATTATATGTTTGGCTTTATAAAAATATTTATTAACTGTTTTTGAGCATTTTATAAGATTTAAAAAATGGATTTTTCACAGTGAAATTTTTTCAGACATATAATTCAAAATTGATGGAAAAATAGAAAAAAATTCCTGAGTTCGAGGCGAATCGATTGACCTATATTATTATTAAATTTTATTGAAGAATAAGAAAGTGATCATTTATTGTACTTAAAAAGTCTGTTTTTTAGAACTAAACTTTTTTCATTCACATAATTCAAAGTTGATACGTGAATAGAAAATATTTATTGATTCCAGTTGAATCGATTGACCTATGGTATTCATATATTTTATTAAGGATTGAGCAAGTTATGGCGATTTATAATATTTAAAAAATCTGTTTTTACAAAATGTTTTCATTGACCTAATTCAATCTTCATGCAAAAATAGAAAAGGATCCTTGATTTGAGATGTTTAGATTGAATTTGTATTTTTTATTTTTATTTCCGAGATCGAATATCCACAGCTAATTTATTATTGTCAAAAGGTATCAGACACGAAATTTTTGAAAAGAAAGAACTTTTTCATATTTTTTTATTATTAAAAATCATTAATTATTCACATAGACATATAATTAAATATATTCAAGAAATATTTAGTATCCCTTTTGCAAAGTAGGAAGCTTTGAAACTGGTGAACATTAAGTATAATAAATTTTTTACACATTTTTCAAATTTGTAAATTTTAAAACTGCGATAGTTTTAGTTTCATATTAAACATTGTAGCTAATAAATTTTTATAATAAACAGGAAAAACGTACAGATGAACTAAGGACATTCATCCTTGACCTGATCACAAATATCATAAAAAACTAACCAATTACAAAATCATTCTGAAATAACATACAATAAATAAAATATTTGTCCTTTTTTACTTTTTGAAAAAAAAAATTTCTTTTTTGTCATTGTTTACAATAATTTGATTTTAATCTAATTTGAATTTCTTCAAATTTAAAATCACAAAAACGTAACTAACTAGGAATAATAAGCTAAGGAAAATAAAGTTAGGAATAATATCTGCAAATTTGGAATGGAATTTTTAATAACTTTTTATTAAGAGCCATGGGGACCGAACCCTATGCGCAGTTTGAAGATTTATACATATATGCATTCATGTTTTAAGGCACAAAAAATCAAAGTTGGGTTTGTCAGCCACATCCTTACCTTTGTTTGTTAAATTGATAATAGTAGACGGAAAAAAAGTTTTCTAAACTAGACATGATTATTCAAGATTTTAGGATCGACCACAAATTAAAAAAAATTGTATAGGATAGAAGAAACTATGCAAGAGGAGGAAAATTTAAAGAGAAAATTTCAATTTAACAGAATATGCAGGAAAATCTCTTAAAGCTTTCAAATAAATATTGGGAACAAGATTTAGCATAACAAATCAAATTGTGTCAAAATATAATCAGATTTTTGAATTTTCGTTAAAAGTTGGAACCTAATTAACAATATTTTTTAACTGAAGGTTTAAAATTTTTACTTAATGAAATTTTTACTTCTTTCATAATAAAATTTGGCAAATAACTTAGTAAAATGAAATATTTAGAAGGTCTAAATCAAAATGGTCTTGGTAAAAATATGATAAAATATAATATTTTTAATCAATTTAATGAAAAATTTACTCTTGTAGAAGGATCAAAAACGGAAAATACCTTTTTCATCCTTTAAATTTAAATTTTAAACATTTTAAATTATTATCAATTTGTATTTAAAATTGTTTAAAAACATTAACAATTACTTATTTTTATTGGGACCACTAAATGGATCCGAAGAAAACTTAAAAAAAATAGGCAAATAATGCTTCAACCGTCAATATTTTGTTGCAATAATTTGGGCAAGAAATGTTCTCAGACCTATCAAATAGATAAATCATTAGAAACTTGGAAACATACCCGAAAATTTATCAAATTTTTCTTGATTTCTCCAAACTACTAAAAAGTTTTAAACATCTTTTAAAAATATTTGAATTTCTACCAATATTTTAAAAATCCTATTCACGGAAAAAATTAGACTGTAAGTTGTACAATTTCGAACAGTAAAGATTTTTAACAATATTTGTATTTTGAATATTATTTAAGCGGAATTAAACAGTGTTTCATATACAAATTTAACATTTTCAAATGTATTAATTAAAAAAAAAGTTGTTTCTACTTTAAAAGATAACTTTTTAATAAAATACTGGAATTTTATACGAAAGAATGAATTTTTAACATAATAGTTGAATATTCAACCTAAGAAGACAAATTGCCAACGAAAAAGTGTCATAGTTTATATTTTAATATAAAAAGAATGAAATTTATACAACAAAAGAAAATAATTTTAAGAACAAAAAGACGAATTTCCAACAAACAAAGATTTTTCACTCAAAAAATAAATAAAAATTTATCTAAATTAATGAACCTTCAAACTAGAAGACAAATTTTCTTTACAAAATTTAATTTTCAAGCAAAAATATGACTGCTCAACAAAAAATTAATTTTCCACGAAATTGGTGCATTTATACGAAAATTTATGCGTAAGCCTTCTATAAAGAAAAATTTTACAATGTAGTTTAACTTTGACCCAAGTAGTTTGATTTTCAATTCGAAAAGATTAATTTTTCAATAAGATAATTAAACTTTTAACTCACGAGATAATTTTTCAACTTAAAATATAAATCTTTAACAAAAAAAGTGATTTTTTAACAAAGCGATTGTTGCATTTTCATACAAAAATGAAATTTCTTCTATAACAGATGAAAGTTTAAATAAAAAAGATGAATTTCCAACAAAATAGTTAAATTTTCTGTTGAAAAAGATTATAGTCGAGTTTTCACGATCAAACTATAAATTTTTTAAAAAGAAATAATTTTCCACAAAAAAATTGAATTTTTAATCCAAAAAGACGAGTTTTCGACCAAAAAGGAGGAATTTATAACAAAATTGTTGAATTCTCTAGCAAATAGTAGCATTTTTATCAAAAAATATGAAATTTATCTTAGAGCAGAAGAATTTTTTATTACAAAAAAAGTTAAGTTTTCATTCAAAAAAGATTCCAGTTAACTTAGTAACATCAAGTAATAAATTTTTGTAGCAAAAGAATAAGTTTCTAAAAAAAAATTGAATTTTCAATCCAAAAAGACGATTTTTTTTAACCAAAAAGGATGAATTAATAATAGAATTGTTATATTCTCTACAAAATAGTTGCATTTTTATACAAAAAATATCAATTTTGTACTAAAACAGATAAATTTGTAATAAAAAAAAATTTTTTTTTATAAGTGGAACTTTCATCCAGAAAATATTTCAGTTCATTTTTTAACACTAAAATATAAATTTTAAACAAAAAGTAAGTTTTCAAGATAATAACATAAATAGCTTAATTTCTAACTGACCACTTACATTTTTATAAAAAAAATTTAATTTCTGCTAAAACAGGTCAACTGTAAAATAAAAAAGGGAACTTTAAAAAAAAGAGTTGAATTTTCAACCGAAAAGTTAAAGAAAAAATGCAATTTTCTATTAATTAAAATAAACTCTGAGATTCTTATTAATTCACAGAGAACTTATTTCTCGGTTATATTCTCGGTAATATTCGCATTCTCGTCACCGTTCTCAAAGTAATATATTTATAATATATAATTTATAATATATAATATAATTTTAATAATATATAATATATATATTATGACATTGCAGAGTGGAATACACTGTTTGAAAATAATATTAAATTTAATATACCCATGTGTGTTAAAATTATTACATGAAGTATATGAAATAGCCATTAAGAGCGCGTATATTAAATTTCATATACATTCATGTTAATCGCTTACAAGAAAAATCATATAATTTCATTTTTCACAAATTTAAAATAAGTTTAGCTGTAATTTTCGATTCTAAATAATAAAACATAATACATTCTTCCTGTTAACCAAAAATAAAATTGGATTATAAGTTGAAAAGTTCAATTATTCAAATAAATAACAGACTTAACTTACAATTAATTGTATTCCCCTTGAATTATGACCATTTAGAGTAAAATTAGGAAAAATTTTACCCGTACATTGCACTTTCATTATAAATAACAACTGAGTCTACGAATTCTAGATTATTAATTTCATCGAGAATATTTGACAAGATTTAAAGGAATGAAAGTAGGTTGAGTTTTCGCGCACAATGCTATACTGACCTGTATATTAAATTTAATATACATGTATATTAAATCGTATAAAAAATTTGTATATCAAATTTCTTTTTTGTTAAAAATTACTTTCCTGCTGAAAATTTAGTTACATTTAAATTAAGGTTAAATTTAGTTGTATTTGCTTGAAAATGGATATTTTGGGTAGAAAAGTTAACTTCTTACTTGAAAACATGTATTTTTGATGGAAAATTGATCTTCTTGGTCAAAAATTCATCTACTTGATTGAAAATTCAACTAATTGTTTAAAATTTAAATGTTACGGTAATAATTCATGTTTTTCCGGAAAAAATCGACTGCCTTCTATAAAATTCATATTTTTGGCTTGAATTTAAATTTTGAACAAAATAACTGAACTTTTAACCAAATATTCTACTTCTTTTCATCTGTTTTTTCAGGAAGAACGACTGTACCACTGGATTCTTTATATCAAATATTTTTCGAAAATTTAAAAAATTTCAAAGGAAAATTCTTAAAAATAAATTTGCAGTATGCTGCACTTTGTGGATATTTTAAACAATAATCCCAGAAACATAAATAATCACGAGTATTTAAAAAAATACCATATGGAAAACTTGCCTTTTGAGGTATGAACCACTCCACTATTTGAAAAATAATATTTGGTTACTTTAAAAACCCAGCGCTCTGGGTTGCAGCACAACGATCATAAAGTTTATAAAAATCCGTTTTTCTCATTTTTCATATAAATTTCAAATGCGTGGTGAAACCACGTAGAATAAAAAGAAATACTTTTATGGGAAGGTTTGCCTACACTGTTAGAAAAATCTGTATGAGGTTTAATATACATGTGTGTGAAGCAAATATGCACTGCCGCTGCTGAAACTTAACATACATCGGTGCAGTGAATTTAATATACATATGTATTAAATTTAATATACAGGTCAGTATAGCAATGTGCGTGAAAACTCAACCTGCTTTCATTTCTTTAAATCATGTCAAATATTCTCAATGAAATTAATAATCTAGAATTCGTAGACTCAGTTGTTATTTATAATGAAAGTGCAATGTACGGATAAATTTTTTCCTAATTTTGCTCTAAATGGTCAAAATTCAAGAGGAATACAATTAATTGTAGGTTAAGTCTGTTATTTATTTGCTTAATTGAATTTTTCGACTTGCAATCCAATTTTATTTTTGGTTAACAGGAAGAATATATCATGTTTTATTATTTATAATCGAAAATTACAGCTAAACTTATTTTAAATGTGTGAAAAATGAAATTATATAATTTTTCTTGTAAGTGATTAACATGAATGTATATGAAATTTAACAAACGCGCTCTTAATGGCGATTTCATATACTTCATGTATTAATTTTAACACACATGGGTATATTAAATTTAATATTATTTTTAACAGGGATAGTGGGATACAAAATAGATGGTGCAGTTTGCAATAGTAATCCGGTATACCAATATAAGGCCTCACCCCGCACTAATTTTGCAGTGTAAAATTGTAACATCTTTTTCGTACTGTGTCAAATGCTGACTGAGAGTATTAGAGGTACATTGTGAACCGGGAAAATAAATGTTACTGGGCGAAGTTATAATATCTCCACTTTCAAACAGTGTTATTCGCTGAGCGAGATTTGTTTTATTTCTTATTATATTAAGTTTACTTTTATAATTAATTATTAATTTTGTTTCCAATAAAAACTAAAAGATGTCGTTTAGGTCGAATTTAACATTTATTGCTTTTAAATCGTAGATTTCAAATTATTTATGTCTTACGGTCCAATCGTAAATCAAAAATAAATTATGACTAAAAAAAAACATGTTCTTTGAAACACAGATATTTATTTAATAGAAAAACTCCTTTTAAACTTTCTTACGTTTCGGTACACATGCGTACCTTTTTTAAAGGTTCTTAAACTAAATAATTATATTAAAGATTAGTAATTTTAGTCTGAACAAATATGATGGATAATTATGTAGATTTAAATACATTGTTACCTGAGTTGATAATGGTTCAAAATAGTCAAACAGATCAAATTTCAGTCTAAAAAAAAATATATATATAATTTGAAATTTACGATTTGAAATCAGTAAATATCAATGGTCGACGAAAGGATTGATTTGTTTCATCAAATCGCTTTACTATTGACGAATTTAACATTTTCAGTTACGATAAAATGGACCGTAATAGCGAATTCAGTTACGTAAGCTGTTCCTTAGTATGCACGGAGGAAAATGGAAAAAATTTACGAAATTTAAATTAGACCAAAATCCAAATTAAAAATCCCATTTAACGTCCAATAATCAAATTGATGCAAAATCCTGTTAAAAAACAAGATCCAACGACCGAATTTGGACCACAACGAATAAACGAAAACCAAAAATCCTATTGTAATCTGAAAAAAAAACAAAAAAATGAAATAAAATTTTCGAACAAAAATAAAAAAGAGGAAAGAAAAATGAGAAATAAGAAGGCAGCCAACCACATCCCCTTCCTTCTATTTTTCTTTCTTTTGTCGTTTTTATTTTTATTATAATCAAAATACAATAAAATAAAAAACATAAATAAATAAATTTTCATTACCAACGTTTCGGTACTCGTACAGTACCATTATCAAGGCAAAAAAAATTGAGTGGTAGAAATTGACAGCACCCACGAACAGGAGCTCTATCTTTGATACCAAAAATTTGTCCGAGAACATTTTTAATTTGACAAAAAATTTTCTGTTTTTTTTCAGATTACAATAGGATTTTTGGTTTTTGTTTATTCGTTGTGGTCCAAATTTGGTCGTTGGATTCTTGTTTTTTTTTTAAACAGGATTTTGCATGAAAATGGAAAAATAATTTGTCGTTACAAATACCTCAAGTGTGTCACTTTTGAATCCATAGTTCTATTTTTAATTAATTCGTACAGTTTTAGATTCGTTTTTATATCAAAATAACTCCCCTAAAATATTTTTGGAAAACATTTTTTTTAAGTTATTGACAATCAAAGTTCTTGCTCATTTTTTTTCAAAAATGGATTACTTGCGAACGGTTGATCGAAATTCAATAATTTAGTTATCAACATTTTTCTTACGAAGTCTACTTTACGCTAAAAAAATTCGGTAGTAAAAAAACATTCTTGTATTCCTTAAATAATCGTTTGTTTTAAACAATTCAAAATTAATCAAACTTCTCCGCCTATAAAAGAATTCCTTTAGGTGCCAATAGATTCTACAATCTCTTCCGAAAATTTTGGTAAAAAAAAAGTTTGTATTTTGCAGTAGTTCAAATGTTATTGATTTTTTGTGACCGCGCTCCGACCTCCAGCCCTAATCGAGCACACTCGGATGCAATAGTTTAATCTTCAGCAACGTATTATGAAATTTTTTAACAAGAATATTAATTTTATACCAAAAAGTATGTTTTTACAAAGAGATTCAAACATTCAACTTAGTAGTTGAATTGTAAACCAATAAAGATGAATTTTCAATAAAAAAATTTAGTAGTTGGTATTTAAATTAAAAATCTTCATTATTTTGAATACCAACTATTACATTTTTTTAAATTAAAAATTCATATTTTTTTATTTAAAATTTAACTACTAGGTTGAATGTTTGAACCGATTTGTTAAAAAAATACTTTTTTGGTAGAAAATTAATCTTCTTGGTTAAAATTTTCACTATACTTTGTTGAAGATTAAACTATTTTATTAAAAAATCTGTTTTTGTGTTGAATCTTCAGCAGTTCAATTAAAAATTCATCTTTTTTTGAAAAAATTAATTTTTTGGTTAAAATTTATTTTTTTAATCCAAAACTAATATTTTTAATGATAATTTGACTATTCGATTTTTTTCGGAAATTCACATGTTTTGATTGAAAATTCAACTATTTGATTGAATATTTAAACACTCTCTTAAAAAATAATATTTTTGGTAGAAGATTCATTTCTTTGTTGGAAAATTTATCTATGCCTAGATGAAAATTAAGCCACCTTATTCTTTTTTAGTAGAAAATTAATCATCTTGGTTCAAAATTCATCTTTTTGATCAAAAAATAACTATACCTGGCAGAAAGTTGAACCGCTTGATTAAAAATGTATTTTTTAAATAAAATTTATCATTTCAGTATAAAATTCGTTTCATATTGTAGTTAATATGTTCCCCTTAATAATTTTATTCAAAATAATTTATTACCGAATTGTTTCCCTATATCTTGGCTTGAAGTTGATCCACTTTATTAAAAAATTAATTTTGTTTAAATGATGTTTATTCTTTTAATTTAAAATTAATCTATTTTATTAAAAAGTGAAATATTTTGATAATAAATTTTTTTTCTTAAATCTTTTTAACTGAAAACTTAACCATTCAATTTTTGGTTGGAAATCGATTTTTTTAGTTGATACTGGATATAATTTGTTTAAAATTCATCTTTTTTAGTAGAAAATAAAATTTATTGGTTGAAAATTCATCTTTTTGATTTAAAAAATGACTATACATTGTAGAAAGTTGAGCCACTTGTTTAAAACATCATTTTTTTAAACATTGATCATTTTAGTGGAAAATTCGTGTCATATTGTACTCAATACGATACCCGCGCGCGTCCGAACGTACTCGACCAGTGCAGCAAAATACAAACTTTTTTTCACCAAAATTTTCAAAAGAGATTGTAGAATCTATTGAAACATGAAAGAATTCTTTCACAGGCGCAGAAGTTTAATTAAGCTTCAAATGTTTAAAACAAACTATTATTTAAAGAATAAACAAATGTTTTTTAATTCCGAACATTTTTTTAGCGTAAAGTATACTTCGTAACAAAAATTTTCATAACTCAATTATAGAATTAGGTTGAACCGTTCGTGAGTAATCCATGTTTGAAAAAAATGATCAAGAACTTTGATTCTTAATAACTTGAAAAAAAAAATGTTGAAAAAATATTTTAGCGAAGTTATTTTGATATAAAAAAAATCGAAAACTGTATAAATTGATTGAATACAAGAGCCAACTGCTGGTCGCAGAATCAAATAATTGTTGCCACTTTAATGTAAATGATCCGTAGATCTACAAAAATCTATTAAATATTATTTTTTGCTATGAAAATTTACGAAAATGTACTACAAAAGCTTTACGAAAGTAAAGCTTTCACTCATTTTTCTTAATGCAAAAAAAAAAAATACTTCGTGTTTGAAATACATTGAAAATTAGTGAAAATTTTTATACAACTTTCACCAAAATTTCATTCAAATTTGTAAAATTTTTGGTGAAAAAACAGAAACTATTTTAATCAGGATTAAAATAAAAAATAGCTTTTTATGTATTTATCCTACGTCTTTTTGGTAATTTTTTTAACTGCGAGCAGTTCGCTCTTGAATTGCAAAATGTAATATTAACCTCAAAATCTTAATAAGTTGCTACCGCATTTTATATCAGCAATTAAATTTTTTAACAAATTCTATGCATCACAGGAATAATACTTAATGTTAATATTTATATTGAATGCAAATAATAACTAAAACATTAACTTATAACTAAAAATACACCAATGTTACTTTAACTTTACTCAATAACAGAAAAGTAACAATAAACTCCTTGCAAATACTCCTTGCCAAATACTCAATATTTATTTTATAAAAACACTATTTTGAATACCTCCAGCAACAGATACATACTATAGGGATCTACGGGCACTTTTATTATCATTCAATGGTCGGCAAAAAATTAGTTTTTGACCAACTAAAAAGGAACTTACAACAAAATAGTTGAATTCTTAATCAATAAGATGAATTTTCAAGAGAGAAGTTTTATATTTCTAACAAAAAACACAAATTTTAAACAAAATACGGGAATTTTCAAACAAATAATTACATTTTTAACTCAAAAAGATCAAGTTTCAATAGAAAATATCAAATTTTAAACAAATGTAGAATAATTCAGTTTTTAGTTTATAAAAGTTAATATTCAATCAAAAAAAAAAAAAATGAAATTTTCTACAGGTTATTTAAAATATTAACCAAAACAGGTGAATTTGACACCAAATAGTAAAAGTTTTAACAAAAAGATGAATTTTCAATCACAAAGATTAATTTTCTTTTTTAAAAAATCTTTTTTAACAAATAATAGTATTTTCAACTAAATTAATTTTCAATCCAAGAACAATAATATAAAAAGTATTTAAAATAAGATAGAATTCACTTAAAATCAGGCAGATTCTACACATTATTTAGCGGAATCTATCAGCGATTAAAATTGTTTTCTAGTAAATTATGCACGACGATTTTTCTGAGAAAAGATATAAAAATCGAATTTGGACATCTATGTTAAGAGTAATAAAAAACAGATTAATTTTTTACCCATAAAATAATTTTTAACTAAAAAGATGAAGTTTCAATAAAAAATTTTAAACAAAAATAGAATAATTCAGTTTTTAGTTTATAAAAGTTAATATTCAATAAAAAAAATGAAATTTTCTACAGATTATTTCAAATTTTAATTAAAACAGATGAATTTGACACCGAATAGTTAAAGTTAAAAAAAAAGATGAATTTTCAATCACAAAGATTAATTTTCTATTTTAAAAAATCTTTTTTAACAAGTAATAGTATTTTCAACTAAATTAATTTTCAATCCAAGAACAATAATATAAAAAGTATTTAAAATAAGATAGAATTCACTTAGAATCAGGCAGGTTCTACACATTATTTAGCGGAATCTATCAGCGATTAAAATTGTTTCATAGTAAATTATGCCAGACGTTTTTTCTGATCTAAGACAAAAAAATCGAATTTGGACATCTATGTTAATAATAATTAAAAACAGATTAATTTTTTACTCATAACATTAATTCTCTAGAAAAAACTATTAGTTTTCAACCAAAAATGATATAATGAAAATTTCCCTTAAAGATACTAATTTAAAAAAAAAACAAAAATCAAGAAAATAGTTGAATCCTCAAATAAACCAGATAAGATTTTAACAAAGAAAAATAATTTTATACCAAAAAAACGAATTTTTAAATGAAAAAATTAATTTTTCATAAAGAATATAATTTTTCATCCTGAAATTGTACAGTTGAATTTTTAATCAATTTTTAACAAAATAGTTGAACCCTAATCAAAAAGATCAGTTTTCAAACAAATAGTGGTTTTTCAACTAAAAAAGATAAATTTTTAATTAAAAATATAATGATATAAGACCAGAAATAGGATAATTCTTTTTGGCTAAAAGAATTAATATTTAACAACAAACAATTGAATTTCAACAAATTATTTGAAATTGTGCTAAAATAGATGCATTTCATGATACACATTTGAACTTTCAAGCAAACAGATGTATTTTTAACCAAGAACATTAAGTTGATATAAAAAAAACGATGTTTGAAACAAATAATTGAATCTTCAACCCAAAAATATCAATTTTTAATTACAAATTTCAGTGTTCCACCAAAAGTGGGATAGTTAAATTTTCAGTTAGATAATTTAATTAAAAAAAAAACCAAAAAAAACGGAATTTTCTTAATCACAAAGATGAATTTTCAAACAAGAAGACTGTCTTACCAAAATAACGAATCTCCGTCGAAATATGTGCACTTTCAAACAAATGGTTGAATTTTCTACCACAAATGAACAATCTTTAACTTCAAATATCAATTCTCTACCAAAAATGGTATAATCCAATTTTGTCTTACATAAATTAATTTTTGACTAACTATAAAGGAACTTTCAAAAAAATAGTTGAATTCTCAATCAAAAAGATGAATTTTCAAGGAAGTAGTTTTATATTTCTAACAAAAAACACATACTTTCAAAAAAGTACATAAATTTTCAAACCAATAATTCTATTTTTAACTAAAAAAGATGAAGGTTCAATAATAAATATCAAATTTCAAACTAAAATAGAATAATGCAGTTTTCGTTCTTAAAAGTTAATATTCAATAAAAAAAAAAAATTCTACAGATTATTAAAAATTTTAACTAAAATAGAAGAATTTTACACCAAACAGTCGAAGTTTTAACAAAAAAGATTAATTTTCAATCACAAAAGTTAATTTTCTATTCAATAAATTTTTAAAAATAAATAACAGAATGTTGCAGACATTTTTTATGTAAGTTGTTGGCTTTAAAGGTAGGTGAATCGGCACACAACGGTGGCCTTCATCAGTGAGTTTTATTAAATCTGTGAAAAGTACACAATATCTTGTAGGTACGCAGTTTTACAATTGGAAGCATTATTTTTTTATTAATATCTTAGTTGTGAACCAATAAAAAATGAACATTATTTATTTTTAAATTAAAATTTTTTTATTAAGAACTGTTGATAAATCTTGCAGTACTCTTTAAACATTATTTTATTTTAAAGAAATTGAAAAAGTTGTTTACAAATTATTTTTTTAGTGACGTATATGTAAATATATTCATTTTTTTATTATTTTATTCCTTTTTGTTATTTTTCAAATAATCTGTTGTTTCAAAAATTCCCATATAAGATAATAAAAACTCGAATTTGGAGACATCTATGTTAAAAATAATAAAAAACAGATTAATTTTTTACCCATAAAATTAATTCTCTACAAAAAACGATTAGTTTTCAACCAACAATGATATAATACAAAATTTCCTTAAAGACATTAATTTTTAATAAACAAAACAAAATCAAGAAAATTGTTTAATCCTCAAGAAACAAGATAAGATTTTAACAAAGAAAATTAATTTTCTACCAAAAAGACGAGTTTTTAACTAAAAAAAATAATTTTCAATTATAAATATAATTTTTCATCCTAAAATGGTGCAGTTAAATTAAAAAAAAAATAGTTAAATTCTCAATCAAAAAGATCAATTTTCAAACAAATATTGGAGTTTTCAACTAGAAAAGATAGATTTTTAATTTAAAATATAAATATATAGAACCAGAAATAGGAATATTCCTTTTTAGTTGACAGAATTAATATTTAACAACAAACAATTAAATTTTCAACAAATTATTTGAACAAGCATTTGGAGTGGTTTAATAAAACTTCAGCAAAAAGATCTCTTTTATATGCCAGTATTCATAGGTGATTTCATATTCTGAATTGTTTACTTGAGTATAGATTAAGATTTTCAAAGCTCTGTAGGGTTTGAAGTACACATTCTCATCGCGACACTCGCGCTGCGCGCTCGATTTCCGACAGAAATTTATAAACAGGTTTTGTTAAATATTTTTTTTCTCTCGTAACTTTCGCCGTTTTTCCACACTTTTTTATTATTTTCTTTTTATTTTCAATGTTATTTTCCACGAATAAAATAAAAAGTACGCATCCTATCAAGAAGTGATTCGTAACGAAATTGTGGATCTTTTTTGACATAACAATTTTTGTTAGTTCATCTTTTTTCGTATCCTACATAGTTTGTCCGCAAAATGGAATTTTTTATTTTTTATTATTTTTTGTGCAATCAAAAATTTGAATATTTGATTTTTTAAGAAAATCCAAAAATTTGTTATGATAATCTTGTCGGGCTTTCAAAAAGAAATGTTTTTCTTCTTTTCACTTTTTTTCATATCGTGCGTTTTTTGGTTTAATATTTTGATTTTCGTCGATTTAAAAAATGTTTAAAATGCTATAACTCTGGGAATTTTTTTATCGAAAAAAGTCATCAGGATAAATGATTTTTCTCCATTTTAATACTATAAATATCCGTACATAGAATTTTTAAATTCAGAAAAAAGTCGTCTCAAAAATTTTCAAAATGCGCTCACTTTTTGAATTTTTATCAAAAATGGCTGGTTAACGAACTCGTCCTTTATTTTAGGACCTGGAAAAAGTGTTCAAAAAATGGATTTGATCCGTTCATTTTTTCTAGAGTAATCGTGTTTTCGGACGGACGGCCGGACGGACAGACAGACGCCATCGTAAAAAAATGATTTTCGGATTTAGGGGGCCTCGAAACGTGGAGATCCGTTGAAAAATGTGAAGTCAAATTTCCGACAATTCTAATACTTTCTCAATCATAAAGTAAAATACAGTTTTGTTCTTAATCACAAAGATCAATTTTCAACCAAGAAGACTAATTTCCTACCAAAAACACGAATTTTTATCGAAATATGTGCATTTTCAAACAAATGGTTGAATTTTCAACTAAAAAAGATCAATTTTAAATTTAAAATATCAATTCTCTACCAAAAATGATATAATCCAATTTTATTTTACATAAATGAATTTTTGAATAACTATGAAGGAATTTTCAAAAAAATAATTGAGCCCTCAATGAAGAAGATGAATTTTCAACCACGAAGATTAATTTCCCTGTTTAAAAAGACGGCTTAAAAAATTTATATTTTGAACAAAAAAAGATCTTTTTTCAAATATCATTTTTCGATAAAAAATGGTATAATCGACTTTTCTTTTAAATAAATAAATTTTTCACCAAAAAAGGAATTTTTCATATAATAATAGAATCCTCGAAAAAAGATAAAATTTCAAGTAAGAAATTTCTTTTTCTACCAAAATTGGATAAAAATGCAACTTTTTGATAGAGAATTCCACTACTTTGTGGAAAATTTATTCTTGCTGATTGAAGAATTTCGCATTTATGGATTGAAAATTCAATTTTTTTCGTAGAAACTTATTTCTTGTTTTAAAAAAATACATATTTTGATCTTGAAAACCTAACTGGAATCTTTTTTGGATGACAATTTCGATAGAAGTGCAACTATTTGGTAGAGAAACCAACAATTTTGTTAAAAAATCATCGTTATTGGATAAAAATTCGTCTTTTTGGATTGAAAATTAAATTTTGTTCTTAGAAACTTATTTCTTGATTAAAAACTCAGATTTTGATCATAAAAAGTCTTTTTGATTTAGAAATTCATCTCTTTCAATAGATATTTCATTTTTTTATAAATAAATATGCATCTTTTTGGTTAAAAATTCTTCTTCTTTGCTTCAGTTTTCAAATATTTTGTTTAAGATTTGTTTAAATTACATTTTTAAGAATAATTTTTTTGTAGCATATTTATACTTTTAGTTCAAAATTCATATCTTTAGTTGAAAGTTTAACTATTTTGTTGAAAATTATTCACTTTTAATTAAGAATTCAAAAACTTGGGTAAAATCTACACTACACATTGTTAAAAATTTATTATTTCGATTGAAGGCTTATGTTTTTGGTTGAAAATTTAACTGTTTAGTGGAAAAGCCTTTTTTTGGTTTAAAATTAATTATTTAACTGAAAGTGTGATTTTTTCATTTATTTTTTTAAGATTAATCTTTTTTAGTAGAAAAGTCACCTATTTTGTTAAAGAAATGTCCTTTTTTTTAAATTTTATTTTTGTTGGGTAAAATGCATAAGTTTCGTGAAAAATTATTTTTTGTTTGAAAAATAATATTTCATGTTTGAAAATTCAATTTTCGTAGGGAAAATTCATCTCTTGGCTTAGAGCTTCAATAATAATTTAGATACTTTTTTATTTAGTTCTTGAGTGAAAAATCTATATTCGTTGAAAATGGCCTTTTTGATTTTAAAATTATTTTTGTATAAATTTAATCTTTTTTAATTGAAATATAAATTATGACTCTTTTTTGTTGGGAACTTGTCTTTTTAGGTTGAAATTTCAACAATAATCTTAAAAATTCCACTATTATGTTAAAAATTGAA
Organism: Belonocnema kinseyi; assembly: GCF_010883055.1. Taxonomy (NCBI): domain Eukaryota; kingdom Metazoa; phylum Arthropoda; class Insecta; order Hymenoptera; family Cynipidae; genus Belonocnema; species Belonocnema kinseyi. The sequence goes on along the minus strand of NC_046666.1, from coordinate 49,018,061 downwards.
TTATTCTGTTGAAAATTCAAGTCTTTTTTTAAAAGCCATCTTTTATAATTAAAAGGACATTTTTTTGGTGTTAAATTTTTTTTTTTCATTATTTGCATCTGAAATGCAGTTTTATTCCGTTAATAAAAGATTCTATGTTAAAATTATCACAAAATTAAAATTCAGGTATTTGAATATTAATGATCAAGGAAAATGAAAAGTTACTCAAGGAAAAATCAGGGAATTTTAAAAATGAAGTTTTCTAACACTCTGTCTAATTATACAAGCAATAACTAATACAAAATTTCTGTAAACTGAAAATTCCGTACAGTAAAATTGGAAAGGGGGGTAGAAATATTTTGTTACGGTTTGATAAACAAGCTTGGAAAATTATTCTTTAAAATATTTAAAAAAGTAAACAATTGATGCAATGAACTGTTTTTAGTCAAAATAATTAAATGAGTAGTTCAAACTTCCTGGTGTTTTAATTATTGGTCTGAATTATTTTCTAAAAAGCATATGGGTAACAAGTTTGGAAATGAAGGATTACTCTTGCATAGTTTCCCTCTAATGTTACTTTCAAACTTTAGGACCATCCTCGAAGTAGTAAAAAAATCCTTGAATTATTTCATGACTCTCGGAATAATGAAAAAAGATTTCGAGAAACTCAGGAAAAAAAATATTTCTTGAAACAAAACCAACATCATCTTGTCTGTTTTGTTTTGAACCCCAAGAAAATATTTTTTACACAAACATTATCATTTGGCTACAAGATGAGGTGAAGTCTGTAACAAAATGATAATGTCTGCTACAAAAAGATTCTTTTCTAAACAAATACAAATTCTTTTTAGCTTTAATTTAAGCTGAAATTCCAATTGTATCAAGAAGCATCATTTTGACACAAGAGGACATTTCTAAGTGAGAATCATTGAATCATTTTCTCTTCTCATTATTTCCAGGATTGTCTCGAATCATGTAACAAACCTTATACGAAATTTTGATAAATTTTCATCTATCCCAAAGTTTTAGAAGTCAAAAAAAGTTTCGAAAACTTATATTTTCCGTGTACATTGTACTCACGTCGTTCACTATACGCGACAGATTAGTATCATAACGAAGAACATCCAGAACCGCCTGGAACGAACTAATCTCGCTATCTCATAAAGACATTCTTTGTTTCTTTGCGCCGCGAAATGGTCGCTGAGAGTATTTTTTTTATTGTTCCCTTTTGTAATTCCTTGCGGAGTCGTAAGGACCTGCACAGTTCTACACTCACCGAGACTAATATCTAAGCAAGGGCTGAACAACATTGGCTGTTGCTGATGCTGGGCACAGCTGGTGTACCCTTCTTACGAAACAATGATCTCGTTATTCTTCCAATCGAGAAAAGATCAAGATTTATGCAAGGCACGGACTTTTGCTCCACCTTGGTGCCCCCCCCCCCCAACTCCAAGATTGCCCCTTTATGCCACCCTACTCGATGCCTTTCGCTGCTTTTCGATTTATAAGTGTATAGTAGAGCTGAGGATCTTTGAATTGCAAATCGACTTCGTGTACTCGCCGAATAATACGTGCGAGTTGAACTACGACGTTGCTCGTATTACGCAAATGATGTTTTGCGATGAAACAATAAAATATAATAACGATTTATTAACGATTATTAGGAATTAATTAATTAGGCATTAACGATTTCAGGAATTCTTTTAGGAAACCAGTGATTCGCGTTTGACCGTCTAAACTTTTAATCCTCAAGTGCTAAAACTGGACCCAGGAACCCGAACGTTTCTTTTCATATCACCTATATATTTTTATAATATTCATTTTAGTGAGACAATGGGCTAAAATTAAAAAAAAATGGTGCTAAGTCTATTTAGACCGGAGATATTTCAGGTTGAAGTTCACACTGGTCTGCTGGACCCGTTCTAGGTGGAACGGAAAATTTCGATGTTCTAGCACTTGAGGGTTAAATCATTCGAATAATTTCTAAGTTTAATTGTTTAGACATTTGAGGAGTAAACGAAAAAAAACATGATTAATCAATTCGATATGATTTCTTGATAATTCCTCCCTTAGAAATGTTCAGAAAATTCCGAAACATTTAAGATACTAAAGTAAGGTAAACCGACCATTACTGGGATAATGTAAAAAAGTATGTGTAATACTGGGAAAATAATAAATATCTTTGAGTATATTATATTCCAACCTACATCATAAAAGTAATAATTTTCTAGTATTTTTGAAGTTCTTTTGAATTTATCACCATTATTTATTTTCGTTTTGACAAGTTATGCATTTAGTAAAAATAATAAAAAATACTTCTCGAAATGTGTGAATAAATCGCTAAAATATTCGATTTTTTTCTTTTTAACTTTTCACACAACTTTTATGGCCTTGTACTAATACAATTTCCTACACTTAAAAAGAAATCAGCCTCCTGTCCATGTGTTGAAAACTGTATATTTATGTAATTATTGTGAAAACAACACGGTTGATTTTTCTAATAGTGTTTTATTTATTTATTTTTGTCAAATTAATTCTAAGAATTACACTTATGTGTATGGCTCCGGGGTGCAAATCAGGTTACAAAAGTGATCTCAGAGAAACCGAAGATCCCAATTAAAAAAATTAGAAGCTTTTTAATAATTGTGAAAGATTTGACTAGAAATGATTTAGGTTTTATTTTAAACGAATATTACTAAGGTTTGAAGATTTAAAAATGTGGGATAAAAAAATATGGAAGACTATGGGAAAATATTTGTAATTTTTCAGGATTTACACAATTTCTTAGGTAAATTGACTTTTCTCAAGGTGTCAACAGAATGAAAAAAAGTTCTTATGATTCATGGAAAACTTGCAAGTAATGGTTTTGTAAGGAATTTCCAGAGAAAATTTTTAAAAATCACAAAATCTATTGAATTATTTCCTAAAATTTTTAAAAAGTGTATACAAGATTTTAAAGCAAAATTTACCAATTTTGCCAATAAAATATTTTACAAAATTTTTTGATTATATTTGAGAGATATTCAGAAGTTTTAAAATGGTAAAAAATAATTAAGACTGTCAAGATTTCTAAGAATATTGTATAGTTTCACAAAAATGATAGACATTTTTTCAGGTTCCTAGAAAAAATTAAAATAATGTATTGTTTCGAAAAATTAATTTTAAGAGATTATTTAAAAAGATTCAAAAATTGTCAAAGGAGAAGCTGAAATATTTCAAGCCATTTTTTTAATTTTGCAGAATAAATAAAATATGCAGGAAAAAATGTAATCATTTTTAGAGATTAGAAGGTTTAGAAGGTCTGACAAGATTAAAAAAAAAAGAATTGTCCTTGTATTAGAGTCAAAATTTTTAATAACTTTTATTTAGAAAAATGAATTTTAAGAGAAAATTGAAAACGTTTTTTAAAAATATCAAACGATTTCCTACACTTTAGTAAAAGAGTTTAGAAGATTTTAAAGCAAAATGTTTCAACTTGGTAAGATTATAAAATAAAAACAAATAAAAAATCAAATAAATTCAAGAAATATTTAGTAGAATTGAAGAAAATGAAAATGATTGTAAAACTTTAAAAGCCTTTTAGAAATGCAAATTTTTAAAGATTTGAAAACTAAACTTTAAGAGCTTTAAAATCATTTCCAAATTTTTCAAGAGAATAAATCATTTTTCCTACAATTTCGGGAAAAAATTAAGAAGATTATATAAATTAATTTAAAAATTTTTTTATGATATTTGAAAATCTTTAGTAAAATTTGAGTCAGTTGAAGATATTTTCAAGAATTTAAGACATATATATATATTTCTGACTCGTCTGAAATATTCAAAACTCTTTATTTTTTGTTTAAGACTGTTAAGAAAATTATATTTATATAAATTCAAAAACAAACTGATATATTACTAATTTCCTGTTCTCATTTCTCAGAATTTAATTTCAAATCATGGATTTATTACAACACTTAAAAAAATAAATTTCGACTAATTTGAATGTTATTTTTAAATGAATCTGTTTTTTTTTCAAGAAATAATTTTAATTTCAGTATTGCCAAAGATACGAAATATTCGTTAATGGTCTTTAGAGTGACTATATGCAAGTTTTTAAATATTTTATCATTGTTAAAAAGTCTATTTGATCAAAATAAATCACATTTAAGAGTTCTTTATTTAATTTTAATAGAAAACAGTATTTTATGATTGATCATATTCCTTGTTTATAATATATAGATATAATAATGATATTTATTATACAGAGGCATTATGTAAATAAATTATATTTCTATTCCTAAAATTTAAAATTGCCGTAAATAATTAATAAATTATTAATTAAATAATAATTAAATTGTTTTCCTTATTTATAATTTCATGAATAGCTCATAATTAATAATCAATTAACTATGTTTAGCAGTTCTAAATTTCGCGAATAGAAATATTTGTGGCAATTTAATAGTTCATTTATCTTTATTTGCCGCTTTAAAAAAAATAAATTAAGTAAATTAACTTTTCTGTTGAAATTTTATATTCCCAAGTTAAAGCTATAACTGTTTTGAAGAAAACTCGTCTTTTTCACTTGAAAATCCAACAGTGGTTGAAAATTTATTTGTTTTCTTGATTGAAAAATCTTTTTTGAATAATATTTGAACCTATTTGTTGAAAATTCGCGTTTTTGGTTCGAAAATTTATCTTTTTAATTATAAATTTCATCTTTCCTGAACGAAAATTTAACTGTGGTTGAAAAATAATCTCTTTGGATTGAGGCTTCAAATGTTTTATTAGAAATTCGTTGTTTTTTTTTTTTAATTAATTCATCTGCTTGCAATTCGTAATTAAAATATTGTTTGCTTGAAATATCCACTATTATATTTTTTGATTACAATTTACCTTTCTTAGTTAACCTATTACTTCAATTTCCTAAAAAAATTCTGACTTTTAAACTAAAGAAGACTAATTTTCTACCAAAAAAGATTAATTCTGATAAAAAAATATAATAGTTGATATTTCAACAAACATATTTTTTAATTATAAATTTAAAATAATTGTATTCATTAAAAAAACAAACGAATTTTCACCCAAACAGTTCGGCTTGTAACAAGAAAAGATAAAATTTCTACCAAAAAAGATGATTTGTCAACCAAATAAGATTTTTCTTTAAAAAAAAAGTATTTCAACCAAATTGTTGCATTTTCTACCATAATAATACAATTTTCAAACCCAAAATTATTGAATTCTCAAGACAAAAAACAAGCGTTTTCTACAAAACAGTTATATTTTTAACTCTGTAAAAGAAATTTTCAACAAAAAGTGGAATTTTTAAGTAAAATGATGAAGTTCTTATAAAGTAGTACAACTCTAAACGAGTAGTGGAATTTTTAACGAAAAAAAGATGTATTCTTATCATGAAATATACTAGTTGATATTTCAACTAAAAAAAATTAAATTACAATTCGAAAGGAGTTGCATTAATTTAAAAAAAAGTTAAAAATAAATTGTAGAATTTCGTATAAGCAGATTTACCTTCCATTATTTCTTAAAAAGTTTTTCAAAATAATATAAGTTTACAAATAAAAAGAATAAATCGGATATCAACTATAAAATTTCGCTATTAACATTTATTTTATAAAATTTTTATAGTTGAGTGTTTGATTATTATTAAACCCGATTAAAATTTACATATTGCTGTATTGTACTGTAATTTATTGTATTTTGTTATTTTAATTCTGCATGCATGTGAATATTGTAAATCTACATTTTTTGTATGTGCGTCCCACATGATAATTGTTTAAAGATGTTTAAAGATGTACTTTCTGCAATTTTTTAAATATGCCTTAATTTTATGATGATTTTAAAAAAATCACAAAGTTTGTTTTTTAATTTTCTGTGATTTAAGCTATACTTTTTTAAATACAAATCTACTCAGAACTATTTTTTCTTCTTCTATTCGAATACTTTTATGTACATCTATTTATAAATTTAAAAAAATATTAGCTAATTGTATACTATGTACATTATACTGTAACATTCTGTAGTTTATTGTGTTTTATTGTAAGAATACATTTCTATTAGTGAAGTTTGAAATTTCGATGTATTTACACATTTTTCTAAAAGTATTAAATAATCAAAAGCCTAATTTTATACTATATATTTAAGAAAATTTATTTCTACTTTATTTGTATAATGAATATTTAATAATATATAATATCAATGTATAATAATATAATAATATTTATGCAAGAAGATTCTTTTCAAAACAAATTAAAGTACTCATAACCTTAAATTTAAGAGGAAATTCGTATCCAGAAACATACTCTTAAGATAACCTTTCTCTAAGTGAAATAATATCATTACAAAACTGTTATAAACAATAGACATAATTCACAATATCGATTTATACTTTTGTTTCAATTTCATTTTATTTCAAAATTAAAGGTTTTTTTAAAACAAAAATTAAAGTATAGTATAAGATATAACTTGAAATAAAAAAATTGATATTATAAAAATATATAAATACATAAAAATTAAACTAAATTTTATTTGTTAAATTTATAAAAACATGAAAGACTGAATAAAATTAAGTTTGTAGGGGACACTAAGAAGAAAACTATTTTGTTGGATCATCAAACCAGTGATCTTAGTGAACAGACAACTTCTTCCATTCATGAAAAGGATTATTTATGTTCACATCCAAGAGGGAAAATAAAAAAAATTATAAAAAGAATACACAAGAATCTTTTGACGCCACAAGTATACTCGCTTACAGTGTTGCCTAATTTAAGATATTACACGTATACTCTCGATTTTCATTTTTCAGCGTTCGTGATACAAAATCTATCCTTAGTGAATATTCAGTCGAATGCCTGACGAAAGTAGCATGGAATTTAAACACAATCAATTATAAATTTTTAGAGCAGCCCGTTTCTGGATCAGGAAGAAATAGACATTAATAATAAATTTAATTCCATATACAATATTGCAGCTTAATAAAAAAACGAATAGATTCTGAGGGGGCCGTTCATTTTTCGGAACGGTAAAAATTAAGAAAGGTAAAATTTCAGAATGGATTATAATACATAATGGTAAAACTTAGGAATAGCAAAAAGTAGGA
>NC_046666.1:49005807-49010886 GCF_010883055.1 Belonocnema kinseyi | reverse complement strand
CCGAATTTTTGGTATTCCTAAGTTTTATCATTATGTATTATAATCCATTCTGAAATTTTACCTTTCTTAAATTTTATCCGTTCCGAAAAATGAACGGGTCCCGATTCTGAGTGCTACATCATTAAAAAAATAATAATTAAAGAAAGTAAATAAAAAAAGTAAGCAAATCCAATTAGATTAAAATCAAATTCAAAATCACATTCAACGGTTATTATTTAAGATTACCTTCTCATTTTTCTTTTTTATCTTTGTGCAAAGATTTATTTGGAAATTTTTGTTTTCAAAGCGAGGACCTTTTTTCAAATTGCAATAGGAGCATTTTATAATGGTTTTTCGAATTTGGTTGTGGGATACATTAAGAAAAAATAAAAAATAATTTATGTAGGTAACAAATTTGTTGAGAATTTTTTACTCCTACCCTTCCCTATGTAATAAGTTGTAAAAAAATTGTTTGGAGCTTCTCCCTCCCTATGTTATGTAATTTTTTCAAATATTTTCAATGTCTTGTTAAATAATTGAATACAATTTAGTTACTTACTATCCGAGACACCAGAATTACCATACATTTCTTTATATAAGAAAACATGTTATGTGACAGATATACAATCGTAAGAATTTAAACAAATCAACGCTATTATTTTTACTGTACACAATTGAAGAATTTTCAATTGCAAATCTTTGAAATTAAATCAATTTCAAATTTAAAGATTTAAAAATAAACTATTTCAAACAGACCTTTAATATTGCATTTTATTACATTCTAAACATTAAATATTGAAGAGTTTTCAATTTAAAATCTTTAAAATTGAAGCATTTTCCATTATAAATCTTAAACATTGAAGAATTTCAAATTGCAAATCATTAAAATTGAAGTTTTTAATATTAAATCTTCAAAATTGAATCAATCTGAGAAAACTTTTTTAATTAAATACCTTCAATATATAAATCTTGAAAATTGCATAATTTTCAAATTTTTAAATGTTCATTTACAAATATATACAATTAAATAAATTTGAATTTAAATCTTCAAATCTCAAATATTTCAAAGAAGCATGCAAATTTGCATCATTTTCTACTACACACATTAAATACTGAAGAGTCTTCAATATGCAAATCTTCAGAATCATTGAAAAATTTGCACTTACATCTTTTTAAAATTAAATTAATTTCAAATTTAAATCTTCAAAATCGAACTGTTTAAAAAAAGCATTAAAATTGCATTTTATTATATTCTAAATATTAAATAATGAATAGTTTTTGACTGCAAATCTTCAAAATTGAACATTTTCTATTATAAATCTTAAAAATTGAAGAATTTCAAATTGCAAATCATTAAAATTGAAGTTTTTAATATTAAATCTTTAAAATTAAATCATTCTGAGAAATCTTTCAAAATTAAATACCTTTAAAATATAAATTTTAAAAATTGAGTAATTTTTAAAATTTTTAAATGTTCAATTACAAATCTATACAATTAAATAAATTTGAATTTAAATCTTCAAATCTCAAATATTTCCAATAGGCATGTAAATTTGCATCATTTTCTACTATACACATTAAATATTAAAGAGTCTTCAATATGCAAATCTTCAAAATCATTGAAAAATTCTTAATTACATCTTTTTAGAATGAAATAAATTTCAAATTTAAATCTTCAAAATCAAACTGTTTAGAAAAAGCATTCAAAACTGCATTTCATTCTATTCTAAACATTAATTATTGAATAGTTTTCAACTGTAAATCTTTAAAATTGAACAATTTTTCACTGTAAATCTTCAAAATTAAAGACTTTTAAATTGCAAATCATTACAATTTATATTTTTCAAATTTTTAATCTTCGAAATTAAAAACTTTTAAGAAAACGGTTCAAAATTAAATACCTTTAAAATATGAATCTTAAGAATTGAATCATTTAAAAAATTTAATAATGTTTATTTTCAAATCTATACAATTAAATAAATTTGAATTTAAATATTCAAATCTCAAATAATTCAAAAAAGCATGCAAATTTGCATTATTTTCTATTTTACACATTACATATCGAAGTCTTTAATATTGCAAATCTTCATAATCATTGAAAAATTTTCAATTCAATCTTTTTAAAATTAAATAAATTTCAAATTTAAAGATTCAAAAATAAACTATTTCAAACAGACCTTTAATATTGCATTTTATTACATTCTAAACATTAAATATTGAAGAGTTTTCAATTTAAAATCTTTAAAATTGAAGCATTTTCCATTATAAATCTTAAACATTGAAGAATTTCAAATTGCAAATCATTAAAATTGAAGAGTTTTTAATATTAAATCTTCAAAATTGAATAATTCTGAGAAAACTTTCAAAATTAAATATCTTTAATATATAAATCTTAAAAATTAAATAATTTTCCTATTTTTTAAATGTTCATTTGCAAATCTATACAATTAAATAAATTTGAATTTAAGTCTTCAAATCTCAACTATTTAAAAAATGCATGCAAATTTGCATTATTTTCTACTGCACACATTAAATATTGAAGAATCTTCAATATGCAAATCTTCAGAATCATTAAAAAATTTTCAATTACATCTTTTTAAAATTAAATAAATTTCAAATTTAAATCATCAAAATCGAACTGTTCAAAAAAAGGATTCAAAATTGCATTTTATTCTATTCTAAATATTAAATATTAAATATTTTTTAACTTCAAATCTTTAAAATTGAACAATTTTTCATTGTAAATCTTCAAAATTGAAGAATTTTAAATTGCAAATCATTAAAAATTAAAGTTTTCAAATTTTAATCTTCAAAATTAAAACATTCCAAGAAAACGTTTCAAAATTAAATACCTTTAAAATATGAATCTGAAAAATTGAATCATTTTTAAAATTTAAGAATATTTATTTGCAAATATATACAATTAAATAAATTTGAATTTAAATCTTCAAATCACAACTATTTCAAAAAAGCATGCAAATTTGCATTAATTTCTATTTTATACATTACATATCGAAGTCTTCAATATAGCAAATCTTCAGAATTATTGAAGAATTTTCTGTGGTAAATCTTTAATATTAAACTACACACCTATTCCAAAAAATATTGAAAAATAACATCATTTTAAAATATAAACATTTAAAATTAATGAATCTTCATTAGAAATCTCAAAAAATGAAAAATTGTTAATTGAAAATCATTGAAATTAAAGAATTTACAATTGCAAATCTTTGAAATTGAATTATTCTAACTAAATGTTCAAAATTACATACCATAAAAATATAAACATTAAAAATGGAATAATTTTGAATTCTAAATTTTCAGAATAAGAATTTTCAATTGCTAATAAAAAGACTCCATCATTTTCAATTTTATATATGGTTCAAATGGATTAAAAAGAGAATTAAAATAGATCTTAAATAGAGTCAAAAATTAAGCTTAAATGAAATTAAAATGAAATTCAAATTGGTTTTAAATCTAGTAACAAAAATGTTCAAAAAGAGTTTAGATCGAGTTTGATTTTAGTAAGAAAAAGTTTAAATATATTAAAAATGATGTTCAGATTTAGTAATTTAGTAAATTAAAAAAAAAATAAATTTAAAGTAAAATGTTTAGAAAGGTAGTAAGATTTATATAACATTTAAATAAAGTTATATCAAAATTGAAATAAAGTTCGAATAGACTTAAAATAAAGTGAAACTATATTGAAAAAAAACAATTTAAACGCAGAGTTAAAATAAAGTTTAAACAGAGTTCAAAAAGAGTCATATAATGTTAAAATATGGTTCAAAAAGGTTTAAAAGAAAGTTTAAATCAAATCTAAATAAAATTAAAAGAGAATTCAAATATATAGTTGAAATAGACTTAAAAAAGAGTTAAAAATAGTTAAAATAAAGCAAAATTCAAATAGAGTTTAAATAGAGTTCAAATATATGTACAAATAGTTTAGAAAGAGTCAATGAAAATTAAAATATGTTTTAAAAAGGTGTAAAAAAAAGTTCAAATAGAGTTCAGAGAGAGAGAGAGTTCGAATTTAGTAAAAAAAGAGTTCAAATATGATTCAAATAGATTTCTAATAGAGTTACAATGAAATAAAATAAAGCTTAAATAATGCTAAAATAAAGCTAAAGCAACTCTGAAATAAAGATGAAGTAACACGAAAATAAAGCTCGCAAATTTGAGCGCGCCTAGGGCGCGCGACTGTTGCTTTTCCCGCTCGATAACATATTTACTTCGCACTACTCGCTCGATCTTTGAGCATAGAATTTTTTAAATAAAAGGTGAAATCATCGGCAACTGTAATTTGGAGATTGTGAATTCTCTTTTGTTGAAGCTCCTTGAGCTTTAACGAACGCACTCTCATCACGTATCTCGTGCTTCGCAACTGGAGTTTCTCCAGGAAATTTTATATCATTTCCATATAAATGTATATTATCATAATTCATAACTTAAATTGGTATTAAAACAGACGTAGTTTCATTGTGCCGTTCCAGAAAAAAATGCGCATTCTTCAAAAAAATTTTGTTATTAAAAATTTTATTGCAACTTTTGTCGTTTTCCATCAACTGAATTTGCTCATTTCCAATGTTTTTTTCATGACTTTGATTTTTTAAGAAAAATTAAAAAGTTGTTATAATAATCTTGTAGGGCATTTAGAAATAAAACTTTGTCTTCTCTTGCCTTTTTTTATATCGTCCGTTATTTAAATTTAAATGATCATTTTCGTGTGTTTTTTTAAATTTTGTGTGAGAGTGTAATAATTTAATTTTAATGAAAAAAGCCAATGTATAATAACCGTAAAGTAACTGTAAAATAGCTCAATTAAAGCTAAAAGAACGCAAAAATAATGGCTGAATAAAAATAAATAGAATCAAAAAAGAGTATTTTAAATTGTAAAAGAATTTTCTTTATTATTTATTTTATTTGCAATTACTCATTATCGTTCAGTTTTAGCATACACGTACGCACACGGACATTTTTCAAAAACATTATTTTTAAACTCCTGGGGTTGGAAAATTTTCACGGTTGCAAAGATAACGATAGTTTATTAATATAACCAATAATAATAATAATAATAAAAATTTCCAGAGGTACCGGCTC
>NC_046666.1:48995440-49005707 GCF_010883055.1 Belonocnema kinseyi | reverse complement strand
GATCCCTGAGCCGGTACCTCTGGAAATTTTTCTATGTACCTTTACCGAGGTTCTGGTGGTTCGGAATCCACCTTAAGCTGTAGGTCCCCCCATCATTTACGTAACTCCAACCCAATCCGTCAATGATGGGGTAAAACCCAGGCTTTGTCCAATATGTCGGGGCACACTGCTCTCATTAGATCACTTGATTGCGTCATAAAAATGCGCCCGGGACTGATGATATATACCGGGACAGCCCCGTGTTAAATAATCAAAAATAAAATCCAACTCTAACCAAAAATTCCTTCGACATGTTGGGCAGTAACCATCTTAAACCTGTGACAAAAATTAATTGTTAAAAACAATTAATTTTATAATAATAATAATAATAATAATAATAATAATAATAATAATAATAATGTAACTTAATGCTAATTTTCATTTTTTAAAGTATCACTGGCATAAATATTTTTGAATTGAATTGATATGGTTAATCAGATAATTTTATAAGAAGTGTTAGAACCTTTTTGTAATGTATTAAAATCATATCCTTCACTAATAATGTACAAAATTCTTCGTAATTAAAATTACGATCAGCTCAGTCTTCGCATAACACGACTTTCATGCAATTTGATGCCTCGGTTTATCAAAAATTTAATTTTTGTTGACCTCCTTAATTGTCTGGTGCATCCCGCATAAAAAGAATCGCTCCACCAGAGTCTTTGAATCGAGCTGACATCAAGACAAAGAACTTCAGTGTACTTCTAACACAGCAAATCATTGTCCCCTCGAATGAATCAATCTTTCATTACTCCTTTCGTCCGCAAAGATCGACCTGTCGATCAAATGACTGCATTTATACAAAGTTTCGACATTTGACTCGTTCCGATAACATTTTTGCGATAAATCTTATCACGAGGCTTCTTCTGCCTTTTATTTATAACTTGCAATTAAGTAAATAAAATAAGAAGGAATGTAACTTCCGCCTGAAAATAAGCATGTAAAGAAGGAATTGCTCTCATACAAGTTCATCACATAGTTTCAAACTAAAAAGTGAATTCAAATTTTATTTTTTTGTTGCAGATATTCTTGATTGACAAGCGTCCTACAGAATGTGAACTGATCTCGAGTACTCTTCATACTAAGAATTAATTAATTGAAAAGATAAGATATACATTTAATTAAAAAAACACTCAACTTTTAATATAAGAACATTTTCGGTCATGGCTTGCAATGGCCTTGGTCCTAAATTGGGGAAATCAAACGTAGACAAACAGGACCGTGTGATCCATTTCGGTTGTATTCGGACGCATGACGCAACATGATGCAACTAGTGCACTCCAGTGCGGCCGTCAAGCTGTTTGTAACGCTTGAATGAACACCGAGTCTCTCGGTACCGTGGCTTCCTTCATCATGAAACCACTGACGACATCAATTCTAGGAATATTGTAAACTGGGGGTTCTTATATCGGGAGTTTAGTGTATCAAAGTTGATGATTTTAATCATGTAACATTCTTAACATAGAATCTTTTATAAACGGAATGAAATAACAAAATTTAAAATTCAAATTTAAAATTTATTTATTTATTTTAACCAAAAAAGATGACTTTAACACAAAAAACATGGATTTTTGTATAAAAAAGGCAAATTTTCAACAACAAAAATTTAATTTTCGACAAAAACAAATGGCGTTAAATTTTGAAGCCGGAAAGACGAATTTTTAAAAATTAAATTAAATTTTTAGCCAGAAAAGTTGAACTTTCATTCAAAAGATTATGCTCATCCTGAAACCGATTCATCTTAATGATATAATAAAGAATGTATTAGTTGACATTTCTAGCAACAAAAGTGAATTTTCAATGAAATAGTTACATTTTCAACCAAAAAGTTAATTTTTCAACAAAATAATTAAATATTCAACAAAATAGCTGATTTTTTAACCAAATAGTTGATTTTTAAACCTAAAAAATGAATTCTGAAGAAAAAAATGTCATAATTTATATCTTGACAGAAAAGATAACATTTTTACTAGGATAGACGAATTTCAAGAGCAAAAAATTAAATTTTTAACAAAAATATGGATCTCAATTGAAAATTTAATAGTTGATATTTCAACAAAAAAAGCAAACATTCCGAATTTTTAACATTATAATTAAATTTGCAAACAAAGTGAAGAATTTTCTAAAAACTAATTATATTTTTAACAAGATATGGTTAATTTTTCTACTAAAAAAGGTCAGTTTTCAACTGAAAATGGAAAAGATAATTTTTAGCAAAAAAAATACAACAAATGCTCAATGAAATGGTCAAATTTTCAAAAAAATAGTTGAATTTTCAAGAAAAAAGATAATTTTATACCGAGCAGTCGCATTTTTAATAAAAAATAGGAAATTTAGAGGAAACTTTTTAACTAAAAAGATTAGTTTTTAACCAAAAAAGATTCATTTTTAACTAAAAAACATTAAATTTCAAGCAGAAATGAAAAATTACGTTTTTAGTTACAAAAGTTTTCTTTTAACAAAAACGAATTGTCAATAAAATAGTCAAGTTTCCAACCAAATAGTAAAGTTTGCAAGAAAAAAAGCTAATTTTACACAAAGCAGTTGCATCTTTAATAAAAAATAAGAAATTAACAAGGAATTCTTAAACCAAAATTATTAGATTTTAACCAAAAAGATGAATTGTCAACTAAAAGGCATTAAATATGAACTAGGAAGAAGAAAATTACATCATCAGTTATAAAAATTTTCTTTTAACAAAAACACAAACAAATTTTTCAGAAAATAATTACCGAAGAGATAAACCTTCAACCGAAAAAAAATTTAACGAAGTAATTGAAGTTATACCCAAGTAATTGAGCTTTTAAATAAACAAGATCACTTAAGATCAATTGAACAAGAATTCATCGCTTTTGTTTACAAATTCTACTATGTAGTCGAATTTTTAAAATTTTTTCTTAAAAATTAACTTTCTTAACTGAAAATTTAACAAATCCCTTTTTCCCTGAAAATTAATAATTTTTAATTGAAAACTCAACTATTAAACTTTTAATTCAGAATTCACCTTTTTTGGTTGAAACTTAACTGCATGACTTAAACTTAGTACTTTGTTAAACATTAATTTTATTTGATGAAGATTGAACTTTTTTATTGAAAATTTGTTTTTTCTTCCGTTTCAAAATGAAGTTTTATAACTGAAAATTGAACTACATCATTTTTTGTTGAAAATTGACTGGTTTTAGTTACCAACTCAATTACTTGATTGACATATTAAACATATTGAATTTTGATTAAAAATTTAATTATTGGGTTGACAATTTTTTTTCCTTTTATTGCGAATCTATTTTTAACTGAAAAATGTAACTGTTCCATTTTTGGTTAATTATTCACCGATTTGATTAAAAATTCTACTGCTTGGATTTACTACTACCTTTTTATTGAAAAATAATATTTTCGAATTGAAAAATTTTACTGTTTTGTAGAAAAATCCCCTTTTTTTGCTGAAAACTCAATTATTCCTTGAAAATTCATTTTTTCGGGTCGAAAATTCTATTGCTATATGGTATTAAATTCACTGATTTATTCAAAAAAATTTTGTTTGTTGAAAGTCAATTTTTTAAATTTCAAATTTAATTATTACATTTTTCATTGAAAATAGATCATTTTTATTATAAAATTGAACTTTTTTTTAAAATAAACTTTTTTATTGACAAATCACATGCCTGATTTGCAAAATTTAATTTTTTCGTAGAATATTCTACTATTTTGCTAAAAATTCAATCATTTCTTGAAAATTTATCTATTGGGTTGAAAATTCATCTACTGGGTCAAAAATTCTATGGTTCCGATATCAAATTCAGCTGTTCATTTAAAAAATAACTTTGTCCTTAACAATGCATTTTTTGGGACAGAATATTTTGTTTCTCACATGTATGAAAAATCTTTCTTGGTCAAAAATTCATCTATTTTGGTAGAAATTTGACCTCTTTCGGTGAAAAGCGCAACAATTTGGTTAAAAATTCATCTGTGATTGGTGGATGATTTAACAATTGTGTTAAAAATATGTATTATTTGGTTGAATTCAATTGTGTTTTATTTAAAATTCAAATCGTTTTTGATTAAGACATCAACTATTACATTTTTCGTTTTCGACTACGTGGTTGAAAGTTGAACTTTTTAGTTAAAATTAAATCATAATTTTAATTGAGAAATCAACCAATTTGCTCAAAATTTAATTATTTTATTAAAAATTTAACTATTTGGCAAAAAATCATCTTTTCTATCAGAAATTTTACTGTTTTCGTTGGATATTCGTCTTTTTGCGTAAAAAATTTGTCCTTCTGAAATGAAAATTCTGCTTCAAAATAAAAATATTTTTGGTTAAGTTAAATCTTTTTTGTTTAAGAATTCGACAGTTTGGTTGAAAAATCGTTCTTTATAGGTTGAAAGTTCAAGTATTTTGTTGCGAATGCACCTGTTTGGTTCATAATTAACTGTTTTTTTCTTTTGAAAGTTCAAGTATTTGGTTGAAAATTCAGCTTTGCTATAAAATTCAACAATTTTGTTAAAAATCCATGTTCGTTTTTCTTGGTTGAAAATTCAACTATCTTCTAAAAAAACTGTCTTTTTGTGGATTGAAGATTCAACCATTTATTTAAAATGCAACTGTTTGTGGTTAAAGTTTAACCTTTTTTATTTAAAAATTCGACCATTTGGTTGAAAATTCATCTTGGTCAATTTATTTATCTAAAATTAATTTTTTGTTTGTGTTTTACTTCATACTTTTATCTAATGGAATCGAAGAAAAAATATCAACTTAAAAGTGGGTTAGAGGGTGATTTTCCTCTTTGTGACTTCACCCAGGGGTTTCAAGCTTTCTGTAATGATTTGTGACAAAGAATAGGGGTGAAAATCCTTTTTTGAAAATAGCGTGAAATCTTTCAATAGCCCCTAATTTAATTTTTTATAAAATTTTCTAGATTAAAGAGAAATTTGTTCGAAGAACATTTTTTATAAACATCCCCAATAAATGTGCACTCTCTTGAAGATAGGATTGGGTGAAGTGAAAATATCTCGGTATAGATCTTTCTAATGTAAGATTTGTTTTCTCTGGAACTATATTTTCACAAAGGCAGAGTGCTCGTTCAGTTCGCAAACCGCATAAGTAACGATCGCAAAGCAATAGCTTACCCGCACCCTACCATTAAGTCTAAGTATTTATGGGCTCATTCATTTCGTTTTATGTTTCAATTTAGATGCATTGATACTTGTTTGTTTACACGTAACCTGCCACTCATTCATTCACCCGCTCTTCGTAACCACCCATTATTATCTTCAACTCGTCATTCTCTCCTCCCGTTTCCAGCATCACCAAGTACCCAACATCACCGAGTACCCTATGTTATTCAAATCTTATCGAGGCATCTACACTTTTCTTTCTGTGGAGTGTAGATTCGACACCTTTCACTTTTTCTCGAGACAAAGAATTTTGAATTTAAATCAAAGAATTTCAACCTTAAAGAACAATGTGTCATCAGTTAATTTCTAATGCAATGCATAAGCAGCGCACAGTGGTCTGGAATAGGAATTTACTGTTCATAATCGCCCGCAGGTCGTCTTTCTTAACCGATTTAAAAGTTTTTTTTTTCGAAATGCTCAGCAATTAATTTTTAAGAGAATTGTGGTTTGCTTTTTTTCAATTTTTTTTCAGATAGCAACAGTATATAAACAAATATAGTGACAAAATTGACCATTTTAGCTTTGTGAATATTTATCTCAAGAAAAAATACAGATAGAAACTCACTATCAGCCGGAATTATTGCGCATGCATTCATAGAAAATAATTAATTTTAATAATATTTAACTTGATTATTATAAACAATTTTTATAAACAAATTCTTATTAGTGTTTTTTTATCATAGAAAAAATCGTTTATTTCACGCTAGTTGCTAATATTTTTCATAAGAGTCATAATTTGTAACAATAAAATTAGCATGAGTTAACAAATATTGTTTTTATAAACATTTCTATAAACAAATTCTTTATAAACGAGTTTTTCTCATAGCTGAATTGATTTGTCTGAACAAAAGTGATTCAGAATTGTCTTTAAAGCCATTTATATACTTTAAGCTTTATCAAACATAAACAATGTAGATTGTTTATAACAATTTAGTTAAGCAAGTCTCCTAATCGGCCGTTTCCTAGTAGAAAAATAAGTTTTTTTCTTCAATAATTATTAGAGTGACATTTATTGCGGTGAATAACCAACGAAATTAAATAAAGAATAATTTATATGATTGTTATTAACAATTTTTATAACAAAACTATGATTAATTTTTTTTACATGCAAAAAGGATGGTTTTCCAGTGAAATTATCCGACAATAAACTAACAGTGATTCAAAAATTGGATATGGGACATTAAATAATAATTTGCGTAATTTTTAATAACAATTTTAAAACAATGCGTGACAATCTGCGGTTGGTCGTAGAAAAAAGTTATTTTTTCTTCAATTATTTTTGTGAGTATCTTATTTGTGTTATTGAATCAATGAAAAAATTGATGCTTATAATAATAATGAGATTATTATAAAAAACTTAAAATAAATAAATTACGATTCAGAACTCGAATCATTTTTAGATTCAAATTGTTCTATTATTAGTTCATCGTTAGTTTAGAGTTATTGCTATGGACAGTTTGCTACAGAAATTGTTATTAACAATTACGCAAATTATTATTTAAAGTCCCATATCCAATTTTGGAATCACTGTTAGTTTATTGTCGGATAATTTCAGTGGAAAACTGTCCTTTTTGCATGTAAAAAAAATAAATCATAGTTTTGTTAAAAAATTGTTTATAACAATCATATAAATTATTATTTATTTAATTTCGTTGGTTAATCACCGCAATAAATGTCACTCTTATAATTATTGAAGAAAAAAAACATTTTTTTCTACGAGGAAACGGCCGATTAGGAGACTTGTTTAACTAAATTGTTATAAACAATCTATATTGTATCACTTTTGTTCAGAAAAATCAATTCAGGTATGAGAAAAACTTGTTTATAAAGAATTTCTTTATAGAAATTGTTTGTAACAATTAAGTTAAATATTATTAAAATTAATTATGTTCTATCAATGCATGTGCAATAATTCCGGCTGATAGTAAGTTTCTATCTGTATTTTTTCTTGAGATAAAAATTCACAAAGTTAAAATGGTCAATTTTGTCACTATATTTGTTTATATATTGTTGCTCTGTGAAAAAAATGTAAAAAAAGCAAACCACAATTCGCTTAGAAATTGATTACGGAGCATTTCTAAAAATAAATTTTAAATCGGTTAAGAAATACGACCTGTGGGCGATTATGAATAGTAAATTCCTATTCCAGACCACTGTGCAGCGTGACGTTTTTTTTCTACAATTTTAAACCATCTACGCTCTAAATTTGAATCAGTCGAAAGTGACTGATTTGATGTCAACACTGGCGTAACTTCCTTACCGCGAAACCCCGCATTGCGCGGGGCTTTCTTCTGTGTGTGTGGGGGGGGGGGGGCTCACGAACCGTGGCAAAATTATATTTTAATTTCAATCTTATGCACTTTTAAATAATTATTCATTTGAATTATATAAATTCGAAAGAATATATTAACTATTTTTTAATTATTTGAACAAATCTTTTTTGTTTAAACAGTTATTTTTCCAACAATATTTTTAAACCGCATTTTATGAATTAAACCTAATATTCTATTATTATGAAAAGTAGTAAATTCTGCTAAAAGCTTTATAGCAATGTTTATACAATTAATTTTTTTTCCTTGCACATTTTTTTAAAATTTAAGATGGATTGATTACGAATAAAAATTGTTTAAACATTGACACGAAGGAATTCATGGAATTAAAGGAATTTTCGAAATTTATGACATTAATGCAATTCCGGGAATTATTTAATGGAATTCAAGGAACCCATGGAATTGTAGGAATTATCGGAATTCATGTAATTCACGGAATTTGTGTTATTCACTAAATTCATGGAATTTACAAAATCAAGGAATTTACGGAATTTTTCGGAATACGCTTAATTTATAGAATTCGCGGAATTCAAGGATTTCGCGGAATTGACTGTAATCACGGAATTGAAGGAATTCAAGGAATTATTTAAACGCACGGAATTCACGAAATTCATGCGATTCTCAGACTTTGCGGAATTGAAGGAATTCGCAGAATTTATGAGAATGAAGGAATTTACTAAATTTAGGGAATTTCGGAAATCATGGAATTTCGGAATTCAAGGAATTCCTGGAATTTGCGGAATTTACGGAATTAAAGGAATTTACCGAACTCAGGGGATTCGTTGAATTCGCGGAATTCACAAAATTCTATTGAAATTCAATCATTCATTTAATTCCACGAATTCCTTGAATTTCGTGAATTCCATGAATTCCGTGAAATCCATAAATTCCGTGATTCCCATGAAGTCCGTGTATTCCATGCATTCCGTCAAATCCATGAATATCAATCAATTCGTCATCAATTCGTTAAAGTCCGTGAATTTTTTAGATTCCGTGAATATCATAAATTTCCTGATCTTCTTGATTTCGGTGAATTCCGCAAATTCTGTGAATTCCTTGAATTTGTGAATTCCTTAAATTCTTTGAATTTCGTAAAAATTCATGAATTCTTTTAAACCAGTGAATTTTCATGAATTCCGTGAATTTCATGAATTCTGTTAATTCCATGAAATCCTTGAATTTCGGGATTTATATGAATTCCGCGAATTCCTGTTATTTCATAATTTATATGAATATGGCAAATACTTCGAATTCCATAAATTCCTTAAATTATATAAGGACGCGCGTTATATACTAACATTTAACCAAACTTTTGGCTCTACCAGAAACAAATCTTGCATATTTGAAGACAATTTTAGCGGCAATTAAAGTTAATTTAAAAGATATTTCCGAATTTTTTAATTTTAAAATTAACTGTTAAAAATGTTTGGAATTCTACAACACATCTACAAGAATTCTACAGTACAAGCGTAAGGTAAAATTGATACCATGTTTTTAAAATGACGAAATTGCAATAAATGTATTGTAATTGTTGTAAATCGTGAAGTCATCGTCCAGCATACCAATACATGTATTAGAGTGCTTGTAAGGCGAAAATCGTGCTCAAGGAAATCAAGGAATAAATGGAATTCTAGGAATTTACGTAGTTCACCGAATTCAAGGAGTTCGCCGAATTTAAGGAATTCACGAAATTCATTAAATTCACAAAATTCATTAAATTCATGGAATCCAAGGAATTCACGGAAATGCAGGAATTTATGAAGTTCACAAAATTCACGGAATTTGCATAATTCATGAAATTCAAGAAACTCACGAAATTTAGGCAGTTCACGAAATTCATAGAATTCAATGAATACACGAAATTAATGGAATGCAAAGAATAAAAAAAATTCATAAAAATCATGGAATTCCCGGAATTCATAGAATTAAATTAAATCGTAAAATGTATAGCATTCATGAAATTCACGGAATGAATGGACTTCAAGGAAGTAATGGAATCTAAGATATTTAAGGAATTCAAGATATTCAAAGAATGCATGGAATTTCAGGAATTCGTGAAATTCATGGAATCATTGGATTCATCGAATTTATTAAATTCACGAAATAATTGGAATTCACGGTATAAGCTTAATTTATGGAACTCACGGCATTCACAGAATACGCTTCATTTATGGAATTCACGAAATTCACGGAATTCATGGTATTCAGGGAATTCGCGGGCTTGACTTTAATTACGGAATTTACGGAATGAAAGGAATTCACGAAATTCATATAAGAGCCAGAATGCACAGAATTCATGAAATTCGCGGAATTCACGAAATTCAAGGAATTAACGGAATTCTTAGAATTCATCAAATTAAAGGTGTTTTTGGAATTCATGCAACTTTCGAAATTAACGGAATTCATGCAATTAACAGAATTCAAGGGATTCAAGGAATTCACGGAATTAATAGAAATTAAGGAATTCGTGAAACCCCATGAATTCCATACATTCCGAGAATTCCGTGATTAAACACGAGAGCCTGAGGATCTTCACTTGGGGTGATTGCTAGAGAGATTGATCAGCAACCTGGGTCGGAGCAGTGTTGCGGAACGAACGTGTTATTGACATAAATAACACGAGAATTCTGGATCAATCTGAAAATTCTCTATCCCTTCCACACATTACTTTTTTCCCCCACAGAGTGAGTCACGCCTACCCCGAAAGGGAAATGGCTTAA
>NC_046666.1:48978400-48995340 GCF_010883055.1 Belonocnema kinseyi | reverse complement strand
ACCCTTTCCGGCATACATTTTTCAGGGAAACGAGTTTTCATGAAAATTGGTACAGAGGGGTTTTTGGGGTCGCTGATTACGAATCTGAACTCAGATTTTGAACATTCAAAATGGTGGATCCAATATGGCGACTTAAATTAAAAATATTTTTGGATTTTTTTTTAAAGAATTGATATACAGAGGTTTTTTGGAGTCGCTAATTACGAATCCGAACTCAGATTTTGAAAATTCAAAATGGCGGATCCAATATGGCGGGCAAAATTTGGACTTTTTTGAAAATGGGTGTTCAGGGGTTTTTAGTATCTCTGATCACGAATATGAACTTAAATTTAAAAAATTCAAAATGGCGGGCCGAAAGTCCAAATATTTCTAAATTAATTTTTGAAAGTTGGCACAGGCAGGGGGTCGCTGATCTTGAATCTGTATTCAAACTGACAAATATTTAGAATATTGAGGTTTGAAAAAACATACACCTACTCACCTAAAAGATGGATTAGTAACAATTTTCTGAATTTTCAAAATCTATATTCAGATTCGTGATCAGTGACTCCAAAAATCTTTGTACACTAATTTTTTAAAAATCCAGAAAACTTTATTATTTTGATTGCCACATTGGATCCGTCATTTCGGATTTTTAAAGTCTGATTTCAGATTCGTGATCCGCGACACCGAAAACCTCTGTATACCAATTTTCAGAAAAAAATCCAAAAATATTCCAAGTTTCAGGCGCCATCTTGGATCCACCATTTTTAATTTTCAAAATGTGAGTACATATTCGTGATCACTGACCTGAAAAACCCCATTATACCAATTTTCAGATAAAATCCAAAAATATTCCCAATTTCGGCAGCCATATTGGGCCCGCCATTTTGAATTTTCAAAATATGGGTTCAGATTAGTATTCAGCGACCCCAAAAACCCTTAAGTACCCATTTTAATAAGGATATAATGCACAGTTTTTTCAATAATGAATTTTTTCAACAAAAAAGGCTTTTTTCATCTTTATTTATAAGTATCAATAAATTATTTTGAAAATTTAGACCCTTCGCACAAAAATTTCAATTTTTTATCATCCTGCGAGCATGAAATTTTTAAAAATCTGTGTAAAATCCAATAAAAGCTACTCTTAAATCGCAAAAAATGACATGGAAAAAGGTGGGAATACGGTATTCCCACCATGCCGCAAAGGGTTAAATACAGCTTCATGGAAAGCGATTTTTCAGAAGTAATCCCTTAAAAATTTATTTAACTCTGCATGTTACAGCATAGCAACTTGCGAAAGGACGTTCAGCAAATTAAAATTTTAATTTAAGAATTAAATTTTAAATTAAATTTAAATTTTAAATTCAAGAGTTAAAAATTTTTTTAATCGTAGATAAAATTCAGCAATTTTTAATATTCCAATTAAGATTATGGAGATTTCCGTAAATAATTAGTATTACCTCAAGCCTTTTAAGAAATATTCACAAATTTTGGGGAACTTTCCTTATTTAAAGTTCGGGAAAATTCTCGAAAGTTTAGTTAGTATTACACAATACCATAGGGAATTTTCCCCATAAAATATTGGATATCGAAATTGTTATTAATAAGTTTGTCAAAATGAAAGCCAGACGAATTACAATATAACAACGTGCGCATAATTTTTTTATCGGCGCAGTACTAATTTTTAAGTCAGAACTATGTATAATTTATTATATAATAATATTTTATTTTTCTGAATGTATTTCAGCGACACTTATATGTTTTTTCCTTTTATAATAGTCAACAAAATCCAGAATTTTCAATTAAATAGAGGAATTTTTTAACAATCACATAAGTTTTCAACCAAATGTTAAATTTAAAAAAATGTCAATTTTCAACTTAACATGGAGCATCTATGCTTTCATAAAAAACAAGCTAATTACGATTTTAAAAAATGAATTCTCTATATAAAACAGATGAATTTTCTACCAAATATTTGAATTTTTAGGCTAAAAAAGATGATTATTTTATGCCAATTAAAAATAGTTAAATTAATAAATAAACACATTTTTTTAACAAAATAGTTAAATCATCAACTAAAAAGATACGTTTTCAATCAAAAGCGTGCATGTTTAATAAAAAAAATATGACAATTCTCCCAAAAGAGATGAAGTTTTCAATCAAAAAGACAAAACTTTCAAAGAGAGTTGAATTTTCAACCGAGAAAGATTTTTCTGTCAATAAAGAAAAAAAATTGTATCGAAAATGTTGAAATTTCAGGCTAAAAATACGAGAATAAGCAGTTGAACAAAATAGGTAAATTTTCTTCCAATACGACAAAATTTTCAGCTAAAAAATACAAATTTTTAATAAATTACGTAAATCTTCAATAAAATATTGAAATTGTTCAACTCGAAGATTACTTGTCAACCAAAAATGGAATAACGTATTTTTAAATTAGGTCTAAATCGCCCCTTGAATTGAATTTTTCTCAAAAACCGAGAAACACGTAAAATTTAATTTTTTGTGAAGAACTTTGATATTGAGCCAATATAAAAATTTTTTACAACAATTTAAATAATTGGGTCAATTAAATCCGACAATTAAAAAAAAAAAAGAGTAAATATGTCACAGAATAAGTAAAATTTAGTTGTGGTTTCTACCCCTTAAATCGACAAATTAGAACCTAAAAAAATACGTGTCAACAACATATTACAGAATAAAGAAAATCGGCGAATTAAACTATTAATTTTTCAACTTTCTTCATTTCAATATTGTTTTTTTTATATAATCGTTTTATTTAATATTTTTTCTGAAATCGCGAAAAAATTATAAGAAATTCCTAATAGAAAAAAATTTAATTCTCAAATCTTCCGCTATGTTAATTTCCAAAAGAGCGACATTTGAAATGAGATATTGTAGTCTTATGCAATATATATGTAGGAGCTAATAATAAAACATTTTATCATAAGTTACAAATATTTAACCAGATTTTTAATTTTCATATGAAATCATAATACGAAGGAAATTACTGTTTCCTTACTAACTTACTGACTTCTTGCAATCTTCATCTCCGCGCTGAAGACAAGAGTTATGGAGAACGGAACGATAAAATTCCATCTGAAATCTTTTAGTATAATAAATTTACTCAAGCATGCGTTTTCTCTTATTCATGGTCGTGCGATTTCGCAATGAGTCAGTTTCCAAAGAGAATGAGTCCTTTGTGCCAACTTTGATGAAGAATATATATCTTGACAACACAAGGCATTCCACAGAAAAATAAAAATAAAAGAATTATGTTTTTCCATGTCTATGCTTTTTCTTCCGCGGATAAAAATATTAATTTCATTTTACTTTCTCTTTATTTGCGATAATTTTTTTTAACTATCAAAAAATTAGGGTCTTTTACAAAAATAAAATTAGATAAAAATCAAAATATTTTTTAAATTTGCTAGTGGTGCACATTGATACGAGATGATCATTTATCTTGCTGGATTTGACTCAAATTTAAGAACATCCTTTAGTACGTGATTTTCGATAATTATTTGTTTTTATTTATCTCATTTGATCTAAAAAATGTCAACAATTTCTCCTTAGACGTGATGAAATTACAGTCAGTGTCAAAAGAATATCTTAATTGATAATTTTTTGTTTATACAGCTTTAAAATTATCAAACAATTTTTCTACAAAAAGATGAATTTTTATCAAGATAGTTGAATCCTGGAGCAAATATATGATGTTTTTGTCAAGAAATATGAATCATACACCGAATATTTCAATTTTCAACTGAAAGATATTTTGTTTAAATAAAGAATGGAATTTTTTAAATTTTCAGTTCACGAGGTTATTTAAATAAAAACTAATTTTCAACCTAATAAATTAAACAAAAAAGACGATTTGTTAACCAAAAAGTTTAATTTTCCATCAAATTTATGAACTTTCAAGTTAAAGAGATAAATCAGTTGAAGCCATTTTTTACAAAGTATAGTTAAAATTTAAAACAAGCAGTTTATTTTTTAACAATAAAAAACGCATTTTTAACAAAATAGTTGCATCCTTAAAGAAAACAGATTAATTTTTATCAAAGCAGTTGCATTTTCAACAAAAAGGATGAATTTTAAACCCAGAAAGATAAATTTTAAACCCAAAAACATAAATTTTCAACCAAGAAAAATGACTTTTCTACTATAAACGATGAATTTTTAATAAAAAAAAAAGAATTTTTAACCAAAAAGGATGACCTTTTAACAACATTGATGAATTCTTTGCAAATAGTAGCATTTTTATAAAAAATATGAAGTTTATCTTAAAGTGGAAGAATTTTTTATTACCAATAAAGTTAATTTTTCATCCAAATAGATTCCAGTTAAATTTTCTACCAAATAGTTGCATTTTTATAAAAAAAAGATCAACTTTGTACTAAAACAGATGAATTTGTAAAAAAAACAAATTTTGTTTAAAGTGTAACTTTCATCCAGAAAAGATTAAAAAAAAAGAGTTAAATTTTCAACCGAAAAGTTAACGACCAAAATCAATTTTCTATTAATTAAAATAAATTCTGAGATTGATGCAAACTCCTGTTAAAAAAAAGAACAAGAATTCAACGACCAAATTTGGACCACAACGAACAAACAAAAACAAGAAATAAACCAAATCAAAAATTCTACTGTAATCTGAAAAAATAAATAATAATTTTCGGAGAAAAATAAAAAAGAGGAAAGAAAAATGAGAAGCCAGCCAAGCACATCCCGTTCCTTATTTTTTCCTTATTTCGTTTTTTTTTTATTATTATCAAATCACAATAAAATAACATTGAAAATAAAAATAAAGAAATGAATAAAATTGCATTACCAACGTGCTATTAATTTCTACCTATTAAATTTTTCTTGCCTTGATAAGGGTACTGTACGAGTACCAAAACGTTGGTAATTCAATTTTATTTGTTTTTATTTTGAATGTTATTTTATTGTAATTTGATGATAATAACAATAAAAAAGAAGGAACTTTCCATTTTTCTTTCCTCTTTTTTATTTTTGTCCGAAAATTATTATTTATTTTTTTATTTTTTCAGATTAGAATAGGATTTTTTGTTTGTTTGTTCGTTGCGGTCCAAATTTGGTCGTTGGATTCTTGTTTTTTTTTTAACAGTAGTTTGCATAAATTTCATTATTAGACGTTAAATAGGATTTTTGGTGAAATTATGGAATATCTGATACCCCCCTTTATTTCCTAGAAAAATTTGTTTTTCCAAAATCAAATCAAAAAAATCAATTGTCAATTGTATTATTATAACGTGTCAAATATGAATCTAACAAAAATTTGAATTTGCCGTATTTAACTTACCGTTTAAGTCCTTTTACAACTCCCGGCAAGGTAAAAAGTTATAAATAAGTAAAATTTGAACTTTTATTTACATATCTTGACAAATTTCGCTATTTTTTTGTTCATAAAAACCATTTTACTGACAAAAAAAGAAAGAGTTGCTGAAGTTGTTAAAGAGAAAAAGTCTTTTCAAATTCTGAAGCACCTCGACCCCTTTTCCAACATTAAAAAAAATACAAATGAAATTTTTATAATTGATTATATTGATAAAAATAATTCACAAAATATGTTCCATTTTATTAAAAAAGATTTAAAAAATTTCGTATATATACTCATTTTCCCAGCAAGAATGTCTAAGAACACTTTAATGGTAAGTTGAATAGGGTAAATTCAAATTTTTTGTAGACCCATATTTGACATGTTATAATAATGCAATTAACAAGAATTTTAATTCTTTTTTTTAACAAATCGCTTCGAATTTACTTCAATTTCATGTTCCAACATTTTGATTTTCGAGAAAAAAATGTGTTCATGAAATAAAGGATGGTATCAGCTATTCTATAATATAACTAGATTCTTAATTTGGATTTTAACCTAATTTAAATGTCTTACATTTTTAATTCTGTGATTCTCATTAAATTCTCAGAGAATTTATTTCTCGGTAATATTCTCGGTAATATTCTAATTTCTGTTACCGTTCGCAAAGTAATTTTTTTTTTTTAATTTTTTAAGTAATTTTTTTAAAGTAATTTTTTCGCTCAGAATTCTATTTACAACACAAATTCAAGATGTATTTTTTTCAATTCAATTTTTGTGGTGTGTGCGATTTTTAACGAGGCGAAACTTCGCAAGATCACTATCATTTATACCCGTAACAATCGAGCAGATTGCAACTCCCCTCGACGCCAGAGACTGGTTTGCGGGCGCGAATTTCCCAACCGGTAAGGTAGGCAACTTGGACTCTAACGAGTTTTAAACTCGCGCTTAAATAAATTGCCCGCCAATTACGTTCACGTACGAGCTGTCCTGGCAAGTACCCTCGCTGGGCAGATCGTTCTGCGAGTTATCCCGCCATGAAGAGGATTTATCCTACCAAATAAATGCAGATACGTCCTTCTTAATTATTGTCAATATAGCCACCTTGCACACCGAATGTGCGTCCAAAGTCCCTTAAAAAAAAAAGATTTACGAGTGCAGTTAAAATACTTATTGCCGGCAGCGACCGCAATTCTCGACCGCTTTTTCAATCAGGTTCAGACGTTTTCGTCTTTCTTGTTTATGTCCTGAAATTTTGGAATTTCGGGTTTTTTTTCGAATTTGGGGAACGAAATATCGACCGTGAAGGCTGCAGAGAACTGCAGAATTTAACGACCCCGCGATGTGAATCCGGACCAACAGATGGCAAAGAGGATAGGCTGGAGAATGCAGCTTCAAGGACCAGCCGCAGGACCTTTCCCTTGCGCTGCGATCAATAAAAATGTTGATTTTCGTTGAGTTCTTAAATGCACAAGAATTTATGTTGGTTAAATGCTCTCAAAAATATGCTCAGCATTTAAAGCTCATTTCCAGCATTTATTGTTTAAACAAATATATATCATAATTACTACATATATTTTTACATAAAACATTCTAGAGTGAAATAAACTTATACTTTTTTAAATTACAGAGTTGCTACAGATAAGGTAATTCCAGGAAGTTAAGGAATTTTCGAAAAACTAAAGTTGAAGTTAATGTTATTATTAAAGTTAAAAGTCGCAACCATTTGGTTGAAAATTAATCTCTTTTGGTTGCGGATCGAAACTGTTTTGTTAAAAATTCATCTTTTTTGGTTGAATTCGATTATTTTTTAAATAAAATTAAAATCCTTTTTTGGTTGAAATATCAAATCTTACGTTTCTCGTTGAGAAGTCATCCTTTTTGATTGATAATTCAACTACAAAGTCGAAAGTGGAACTTCTTTGTTAAAAATTAATTTATTTGAATGACGATTCATCAGTTTAGTTGACAAATATTTTTTTTCAGAAATTTAATTATATTGTTGAAAATTATGTTTTCTAGTTGAAAAGTAATTGTTTTAACTGAAAACTTAACTCGTACGTGTTTGATTTCAAATTCATCTTCTTAAGTTGAAAATTGAAATATTTTGTTTAAGATTCACTCTATTGTATTCAAATTCATCGTAAATTAGTTGTAGTTGTAAATTAGTTTCTTCTTATTTGGAATTAATTTTTTTAACCGAAAATGTAACTTTAATTTGATTGAAAATTAAGTTTTTTACTGAAATTTTAATTATTAGAAATATTTTTAGTTGAAAACCCGTCTTTTTTGATAGAAGAGTACTCTCATTAGTTAAAACTTCATATTTTTGGTTAAAAATTAATTTTTTTGGCTTAAAACTTAGTTAAGGAACTGAAAATTTAAGTATTTTATTTTTGGTAAAAAATTTATCTTTTTAGTTGAAAACTCATATATTTAGTTTAAAAATTTTTTTAGTTGAAGAATGATCATTTTAGTTGAAAATTTACTTTAACTATTCCATTTTTGTGAAATATTTACCTTTTTTATACAAATATAATCTCTTCGTTGAAAAATTTTTTGTTCTGTAGAAAATTTTAATATTTTATTATTGGTTCAGAATTCATTCCTTTGTTTGAAAAAAAAATATTTAGTTAAAAATTCTTTTTTTTATAGAATTTTCATCTTTTGGTTTGAAAGTTTATTACTATGATGAAAAATTAATTTCAATGGCTGAAAATTCGTTTCTTTGTAGGTGATAATTATTTTTTTTAACTGAAGATGTAACTATTCCATTTTTGCTTAAAAATGTATATGTTTAGTTAAAAATTAATTAATTTTGCTGAAAACTCGTTTTTTTCGTAATTTGCTTTTCTAACTGCAAATTGAAGTATCATATTTTTCATTAAAGATCGATCTTTTTTAAATGAAAATTCATGTATTTTATTGAAAATGACTTTTTTGGTAGAAAATTAATCTTCTTGGTTGAAAATTCATCGTTTTGGTCGAAATTTTATGTATTTGAGATAAAGATTCATAATTTTTGTTGAAATATATTATTTTTAGTTTGAAATTCACTTGTTGCAAATTACTGCAGTTCGAGATTCATAATTTTTAATTGAAAATTATTCACGTAGATTGATATTCGAATTATTTGGTTGGAAATTAATTTATTCGTGTTGAAAATTATATATTTTTTAGCTGCAATTTTCAATGGTTAATTTTTTGTTAAAAAATAAGCTTTATTAGTTGAAAATTCAACTAGTCGGTTAAAAATTGATGTTTTTTATTTTAAATTCATGTATTTGGTTGAACACTCGTCTTTTTTGTAGAAAATTCATCTTCAACTATTATTTTTTGGTCAGATATCCAACTTTTTTAGTTTTGAAAACAACTATTTTTGTTTAAAAATTGATCTTTCCTAGTTGAAAATGTATGTATTTTGGTGAATTTTCGTCTTTTTTGGTAGAAAATAAATCTTTTTGGTTGAAGATTCATCTTTTTGGTCAAAAGTTGAACTATATGGATTGGAGATAATTCATTTTTGTTGAACATTCATGACGTTGATTCAAAATTTTATTATTTGTTTGAAACTTTATTTTTTGAACTGCAATTGTAACCAATCATTTTTGGTTGAAAATTAAACATTTTTAGTTGAAAATTCAACTATTTGGTTAAAAATGGACCTTCTTTGGTTGAGAATTCAATTATTTGGTTGAAAATTCATGTATTTTGTTGACAACTCGTATTTTCTGATTGAAAATTCTTTTTTTCAGTTAAAGATTTATCATTATTGTTGAAAATTCATCTTGTTGGTCGAAAATCCAACTTCTAGTTAAAGATTAGATTTTTTTAGGAAATTATTTTTTTAACGGAAAATTTAACTATTACTTTTGTTCTTGAAATTGATCTTTTTATATTTATAATTTTGTTAGAAAATTGATCTTATTGGTTAAAAATTAATATATTTGCTAGAAATACTATTTCGTTAAAAGTTTACGTTG
Organism: Belonocnema kinseyi; assembly: GCF_010883055.1. NCBI lineage: Eukaryota > Metazoa > Arthropoda > Insecta > Hymenoptera > Cynipidae > Belonocnema > Belonocnema kinseyi. The sequence continues at coordinate 48,986,037 of NC_046666.1, read as the reverse complement.
ATTTTATTGAAAATAAATTTCTTACTGAAATTTAACATTTTTTGAAATTCCGTCTTTTTTTGGTAGAGGAGTATTCTGATTAGTTGAAACTTCATATTTTTGGTCAAAAATTAATTTCTGTGATTTGAAAATTTAACTATTTTGTTGAAAATTCGTTTCTTTTTTGTTGATTATTTATTTTACTAGCTGAAAAGTAAATATTTAATTTTTATCAGAAAATGTATCTATTTCGTTGAACATTCACATTAAATATTCCATTATTTGTAGAAAATTTACCTTTTTTGATAGAAATGTGATTATTTTCATTAAAAAATTTCTGTCTTGTAGAAAATTGAACTAAACTATTTTTTAAGACTTCATTTCCTTGGTTAAAAAAAATATATTTTGATACAATTTTTTTTTTTTTTAATAGAGCATTCATCTTTTTGGTTGAAAATTGATTACACATTCCTTTGGCTAAAAATGTGCTTTTTTCAGTTGAAAATTACTTTCTTTAATTGAAAATATCATTATTCCACTTTTTCCGTAAAATTAATATTTTTAGTTAAAAATTCATATATTTGGTTGAAAATTAAATTTTTTTTTAGTTAAAGATTTATCATTTGAGTTGAAAATTCTCTTTACCTAATCCATTTTGTTGTAGTAAAATTAACATTTTTTGACGGAAATTTAATCTTTTTCGTTAAATAATGTTCTTTGTTGTAGAAAACTAAAGTTGAAGATAATTTTATTATAATGGTTAAAAAAATTAAATATTCTAGTTGACAATTAATTGTTTTAACTAAAAATTTAACTTGTGCATGTTTGGTTCAAGATTTATGTTTTTAAGTTGAAAATCTAAATATTTTGTTTAAAATTCCTGTATTTTATTGAAAATTCGAATTTTATGGGAGGACATTTGTGTTTCTTGGTGAGTAATTCCTATTTTTTCTTTAAAATTCCTCTAAAAATCCAAATATTTGATTACAAATTCATGCACCTTGTTAAAAATGCGTCTAATTTGGTAAAAAATTCACCTTACTGGTTGAAAATTGATTTTTTTTTATTCAAACTAGTTTTTTCTTTTTTAGAGATAATTTTTCTAACTGAAAATATAACTGTTCCATTTTTTGTCGAAAATTGGTCTTTTTTTTAAAGAAATTTAATCTTCTTGGTTGAAAATTATTCTATTTCTTTGAAAAATTACTTTGATTTTATTGAAAATCTAATTATTCTATTTTTCGTTAAAACTTTTCTATTTTAGGAGATAATTAATTTATTTGTTGAAAATCCGTCTTTTTGCATAAAAGTGTATTCTCATTAGTTGAAACTTTATCTTTTTGATAAAAAATTAATTTCTGTGTTTCAAAATGTTACTATTTTTTGTAAACTCGTTAATTTTTTTAGTTAAAAATTCATTTTACTAACTGATAATTCAGGTATTTTATTTTTGATAGATAAATTATCCTTTTAGTTGGAAATTCAGTGTTCGGCTTAAAATTAAATTTTCCAGTTAAAAATATTCAGTTAAAAATTGTTTCTTTTTTAAATGGAAAATTCATCTTTTTCGTTACAAAATCCACTATTTGGTCAAAAATTCATATTTCCTGTTGAAAATTCGTTTCTTTTTAGTTGGAAGTTAATTTGTCTTACTGCAGTTGTAACTATTTTATTTTTGCTCGAAAATTTATATGTTTTGTTGAAAAGTAAATTAATTTTGCTGAGAATTCGTTTTTCTTTTATTTTTATTACTGCAAATTAAACTTTTCTAGTTTTTGTTTGTAAATTTTTCTTTTTTAGTTAAAAAATTATATATTTCATTGAACTCGTATCTTTTTTGGTAGAAAATTCATCTTTTGGGGATTAAAATTAATTTTTTTTAATGATTGTTTTAACTAACAATTTAATTCTTCTATTTTTGGTTGAAAAATAATTATTGTATGAAAAAAATTACTTGGTTGAAAATTCGTTTTTTTTTTTGCTTGTTGAGTATTTATTTTTCGAACATTTTACTATATTAAATCTTAGTAAGGATCTTTTTCACATGATTATTAATGTACTTTATAGAAAAATAGTCTTTTTGGGTAGAAAATTAACCTTTTGGGTTCAAAATTCAACTAACTATTTGCAAAAAAATTCATATTTTTGGTCGATGATTCATAATTTTAGTTAAAACATCATTTCTGAGGTTCGAAATTCATCTTTTTGATTTAAAAACTCAACTAAAAAGTATTTAAAATGTATCGAAAAAAATTTGGTAGAACATTCAATTGTTTAGTTCAAAATTCGTCTCTTTAGTTTTCAAATTTATCTCTCTTGATCAATTTTTTTTTTTAGTAAGAATATAAACCATGACATTTATTATTAAAATTCATATTTTAGGTAAAAAAATTCAACTATTTTGTTAAAAATTCAACTATTTCATTTTTATTTTGTTGAAATGGTTGATGTAAGTTATTGTCTTTCATATTTTTGTTGAAAAATCAATTTTTTGGAGTGAAAATTTAACTGTTTTCTTAATAACTCGTCTGATCAGCTTAAAAATCAACTATTTGGTTGAAAAATTCGTCTTTTCGATAGAAAAATCGTATTTCAGGTTTTAAAATTCGTCTCTTTTGATAAAATTGAACCTTTTCCATTTGGAATATCAAATACTATTTTGTTGAAAATTTAATTATTTTGTTGAAAAACCTACTCTTTGGTTGGAAATTTAACTATTTTTATTAAGTAATATTTTCTGGATGAAAATTTTACTGGTTTCTTAAAATTTCCTCCGTTTGGACGAGAAATTAATCTGTTACGGTAGATAAGGGATCTTTCTTGGTCGAGAATTTATCTTTCTTTGTTGAAAATTCATCTTTTTGTATTAAAAATTCAACATTTCCGTCGGAAATTAATTGGTTTTGTTCGAGGTTTCAACTATTTTGTTTTAAATTCAAATTTTTTAGTTAAAAAATCAACTACTTGCTTCAAAGTTAAACTAATAAAATAAAATAAAATTTTAATGTATCTGTTTTGTAAAAAATCGTCTGCTTGGCTTTCAGCTTCAACGATTTGGTACAAAATGAAACTATTTGATTAAAACTTCGTATTTTTTGTTATAATTCAAGAGGTTATGAATTTTCTACAAAAAGACGAATTCTTAATAAAATAGTCGAATTTTCAAAAGAAAAAAAAACGATGAAGTTTCGATCAAGAAAGATGAATTATAAACCAAATTGTTGAATTTATAACTACCATAATTTATTTAAACCCAAAATGTAATTTTCCAAATTTTTAGTTTACACATTTTTTTTAGTTATAAAATCGGCAATTTGGTTTATAATTAGTCTTTTTAATACTACTGAGGCATTTTCAAAAGCTTTCAATTTGAAATATTTTACGGAATTAAAAAAATCCAAGGAATTATGAATTAATTACATTAATTCCAGAAAATTTCAAAGGGTTTTAAATATTTTAGAATAAAGAATTTTCTAGAGTTTCGAAATATATGAAACAATTTCACAGTACCTTTAGGGATTTATGATATTTTCAAAGATTTCACAGGGTTTTATCAAAGTTTCCAAAGATTTCAATTATATTAAGGGACATTATAACATTTTTAGTGGATCAAAAGAATTTATTCATAACAAATAAGGTATTTTGTATGATTTCAAAGGATTTGAACTATCTTAGAAAATTTCAAAAGATTCCTAGAAATTTGTAATTAACTTTTAATAATTTTAAGGGATTTCAAAGCGATTTCAATATTTAAAAATTTAAATTATTTGGAATTCTTTTTAATGTTTTTAATTCAATTAATAAAATCATCTAAGGATTTGAAATATTATAAGGTATAATTTTTTAATTTCTTGGCATTTTCAAGAGCTCAAGGAGATTTAAAAATATTACCAGAAATTTTTTATTTACCTCAATAGTTTGAAGGGATTTCCAAGACTTTGAAATCTTTTTTGCATTTATTTGGAATTTGCCCAAAATTTGTAATAATTTATCCTTTTTCTTTCAATCTTTTAAATTCTTCAAAATTCACTCAATTTAATGAATTTAGAAAAAGTTTTTGTTAAATTCATCTTTTAGTCTTTATTTCAATTCTTGTTTGGTTATAAATTAGTAGGGTGTCAAAGATTCGAAGAGGTTTTTAATTATTTTTTGAAATTCACCCTGAATTCTTGTTAATTAACCTTATTTTTTTAAATTCCGTGCAATCCTCTAGAATTTACTTAGTTCACTTGAATTCTTCTAAACTAATAAATAAATAATGATTATATAAATATATATTTTTTAAAGGTTATTTTATGGATTTTTTTATTACAAATTTTATTATTTCATTGATCCTCAAGTATTTATCCCTCACCTCAATTCTTAGGCATTTCTTTAAATTCTTTTCAACTGACTTGAATTTTTCTAAGCTCATTTGCACTTAATTTTTTGGAAATCTTTTGAATTTATTTTTAATTTTTCACCCTTTGAACACGAAAAATTACTATATGAGCATGACAAAAGGAATCCTTTGGTCCCTGTATTTTATCCTATAGGGACTCTTAGGCCTGTTTTTGTTAAAGATTTATCTTTTTAGGTTGAGAATTCAATTATCGTCTGAAAATTTCGTCTTTTTGGTTTGAAAATGTAACACTGTCTTTGTTTGAATTTTCATCCTTGTTGTTTAAAACTGTTGACCATTTGTTTAAGAATATACCTTTGCAGGTTGAAAATTCAGCTATACTTTGAACAAATTTTTTTTTTGTAAAAAGTCCAACTGTTTTGTTAAAATGTCGCCATTTCGTATTAAAAATAATAATTTAAAGTGTTTTATATTATGTTATTATGAGCTTGAAGTTCAAAATGTTGAAATGAAAATTTTTTTCTCATGACTTTATACTAGAAACAGTGCTAAAAGATACATTTATTTATAATACAAAACACAGATTACAAAAAAAAAACTGAAATTACATTATTTTAAATTTTATTTGGAACAATATTAGTAGACAAAATAGAATTGGGAAAAATATCTCAAAAGAATTTACGCCCGTATTTCTACCTATTGTTTTTAAAAAACACCCTATTTCTCCGTTTTGAGAGAATTTTGGGCTAAGTTGTTAAAATAATTAAGTTAAATTGAATACATAAAAAATTTAATTTTAATACAAATTTTTTAATTTCGACCCCCATAAAGGGTAGTTTCTGACGATCAGGGATAGTATTTTGTGTCCTATTGGATCAAGTCTTCATTCCTCAGCTTCTGATACCATCAGTTTTTCCCCTACCAAACAGTTATTATTTTCACGAAAATTAACATTAATTAAACTTTTTTTAAATAAAAGAAAAATGAGCGTGAAGATCGGAAATTAAAAAACATGTACCGTCTTCGGGTTCTTGGCCGATGCCCATGGGGCTCAAACACCATGGCGTGCGTTGAACCAAGCGGTCCATCGAAGCCAAAAATGAATCGAGATGAAGAATGGATGCTGGTTTAGCAAGAGTGCAGATTTGCCCGTGTTGGGTGCAATGGCCCCTTTACTTTCGTGTTCGCCTTCTCGTTGCTATAGCTACGCCCCCTAATTCCTCCCCCGGTCCCGTAGAAGACTCCTCATCCTCTTCACTTTACTTTTATTTCAAAATCCCCAAGGGGGACGTTCATCATCCATCTCGGCTTAAGTCCGATCGTCCTTCCCATTGCAGAGTACCTGCGAATATTCCGGGCTAGATTCCTTTCGACATTTATCGCTCCGAGCAGATAACACCACTAAGTCGAAAATAAACCTTAATATTGGCGACGCGTCCTCCGAGCCTCGTTTCATTTTCATGAGGGATTTTTTAAATTTTCCGACAAACTCTCCCCTGTGGGTCGCTAAGGTCGATCTTCCGGCTCAAGAGGATTTCCTCCAAGAAGAGTTTCGGACATAAAATTTTCACTCTGACTAACACTACGTTGATCATTAGAACATTTATTATACTATTTTTAGGTACCGAAAAACGGGGTTTTTTCGAACATTTGAGGTCAATTCGGACGGACAGTCATCATTTTTTCCAAAGCTACCTACGTACCCTTCCCCTTTCAGTGTGCAGCGACACTACCCCAAGAAAATCATTTGAATAGAAAATTAGATGAGTCCAATCTAATAAAATATAAATATTATACATGAATTTTTTATAGATAAAAAATTGTACAATTTCCACTTTTAAGCTATAGTGGATTAATGATTAATTAAAGTTAACAAACTTAAGTGTTTGAACAAGATATTGTTATTATTATTTTTAGTAATATTCTTTTACAATGATTCTAGTATGTAGCAGTTTTTTCTAAAATTTTTCGCTTTTGCCCACATTTAAGTTAAAGTGGATTAATGATTAATTAAAGTTAACGAACTTAAGTATTTTAACAAGATATTTATATTATTATTTTTAATAATATTCTTTTGCAATGATTCTAGTTTTCTAGTATGTTGCAGTTTTTTCTAAAAGAATTTACTTTTGGTCCACTTTTAAATTATAGTGGATTAATGATTAATCAAGTTATTAAAATTGAGTGTTTGAAAAAGCTATTATTATTTATAATAATATTCTCTTACAATAATTCTAGTATCTTGCAGTTTAAAAAAAATTACTTTTGGTTTACTTTTAAATTATAAAAGATTAATGATTAATCAAGTTATTAAACTTAAGTGTTTGAAAAATTTATTATTATTTATAATAATATTCTCTTGCAATGATCCTAGTAAGATGCAGTTTTTTTAAAAAATTTCCATTTTTGATCCACTTTTAAGTTACAGCGGATTGATGATTAATTGAAGTTAACGAACTTAAGTATTTTAACAAGATATTTATATTATTATTTTTAATAATATTCTTTTGCAATGATTCTAGTTTTATAGAATGTTGCAGTTTTTTCTAAACAAATTTACTTTGGTTCCACTTTCAAATTATAGTGGATTAATGATTAATCAAGTTATTAAACTTAAGTGTTTGAAAAATTTATTATTATTTATAATAATATTCTCTTGCAATGATTCTCGTAAGTTGCAGTTTTTTCAAAAATCTTCCGTCTTTGATCCACTTTTTAGTTATAGTGGATTAATGATTAATTAAAGTTAACAAACTTAAGTGTTTGAACAAGATATTGTTATTATTATTTTTAGTAATATTCTTTTACAATGATTCTAGTATGTAGCAGTTTTTTCTAAAATTTTTCGCTTTTGCCCACATTTAAGTTAAAGTGGATTAATGATTAATTAAAGTTAACGAACTTAAGTATTTTAACAAGATATTTATATTATTATTTTTAATAATATTATTTTGCAATGATTCTAGTTTTCTAGTATGTTGCAGTTTTTTCTAAAAAATTTTACTTTTGGTCCACTTTTAAATTATAGTGGATTAATGATTAATCAAGTTATTAAACTTGAGTGTTTGAAAAAGTTATTAATATTTATAATAATATTCTCTTACAATAACTCTAGTATGTTGCAGTTTAAAAAAAAATACTTTTGGTTCACTTTTAAATTATAAAAGATTAATGATTAATCAAGTTATTAAACTTAAGTGTTTGAAAAAGTTATTATTATTATTTATAATAATATTCTCTTGCAATGATTCTCGTAAGTTGCAGTTTTTTCAAAAATCTTCCATCTTTGATCCACTTTTTAGTTATAGTGGATTAA
>NC_046666.1:48973958-48978300 GCF_010883055.1 Belonocnema kinseyi | reverse complement strand
ACGAACTTAAGTATTTTAACAAGATATTTATATTATTATTTTTAATAATATTATTTTGCAATGATTCTAGTTTTCTAGTATGTTGCAGTTTTTTCTAAAAAAATTTACTTTTGGTCCACTTTTAAATTATAGTGGATTAATGATTAATCAAGTTATTAAACTTGAGTGTTTGAAAAAGTTATTATTATTTATAATAATATTCTCTTACAATAATTCTAGTATGTTGCAGTTAAAAAAAATTACTTTTGGTTCACTTTTAAATGATAAAAGATTAATGATTAATCGAGTTATTAAACTTAAGTGTTTGAAAAATTTATTATTATTTATAATAATATTCTCTTGCAATGATCCTAGTAAGATGCAGTTTTTTCAAAAAATTTCCATTTTTGATCCACTTTTAAGTTACAGCGGATTAATGATTAATTGAAGTTAACGAACTTAAGTATTTTAACAAGATATTTATATTATTATTTTTAATAATATTCTTTTACAATGATTCTCGTAAGTTGCAGTTTTTTCAAAAATTTTCCATTTTTGATCCATTTTTAAGTTACAGCGGATTAATGATTAATTGAAGTTAACGAACTTAAGTATTTTAACAAGATATTTATATTATTATTTATAATAATATTCTCTTGCAATGATTCTCGTAAGTTGCAGTTTTTTCAAAAATCTTCCATCTTTGATCCACTTTTTATTTTTAGGGGATTAGTGATTAATTAAAGTTAACAAAATTAAGTGTTTGAACAAGATATTGTTATTATTATTTTTAGTAATATTCTTTTACAACGATTCTAGTATGTTGCAGTTTTTTCTAAAAATTTTCGCTTTTGGTCCACTTTTAAGTTAAAGTGGATTAATGATTAATTAAATTTAACGAACTGAAGTGTTTGAAAAAGATATTATTATTATTATTTTTACCAACATTCTTTTACAATGATTCTAGATTTCTAGTACGTTGCAGTTTTTTCTAAAAAACTTTACTTTTGGTCCACTTTTAAATTATAGCGAATTAATGATTATTCAAGTTATTAAACTTAATTGCTTTAAAACGTTATTATTTATAAAAATATTCTTTTACAATGATTCTAGTATGTTGCAGTTTTTTCTACAATTTTTCGCTTTTGGTTCACTTTAATATTATAGTGGATTAATGATTATTTAAAGTTAATAAAATTAAGTGTTTGAACAAGATATTATTGTTATTTTTTAAAATAATATTCTTTTACAATGATCCTAGTATGTTGCAGTTTTTTATAAAAAAAATTACGTTTGGTCCACTTTTAAATTATAGGGGATTAATGTTTAATAAAGTTATTAAACTTAAGTGTTTGAAAAAGTCATTATTTTTATTATTTATAATAATATTCTTCTACAATGATTCCAGTAAGTTGCAGTTCTTTTAAAAATCTTCCATTTTTGATCCACTGTTAAGTTATACTGGATCAATGATTAATCGAAGTTAAAAAACTTAAATATTTGAACAAGATATTATAATTATTTTTAATAATATTCTTTTACAATTATTCTAGTATGTTGCAGTTTTTTCTAAAAATGTTCGCTTTTGGTTCACTTTAATATTATAGTGGATTAATGATTATTTGAAGTTAACAAACTTAAGGGTTTGCACAAGTTATTGTTATTATTGTTATTGTTAATATTCTTTTACAATGATTATAGTATGTTTTGCAATTTTTTCTAAAATTTTCAATTTTGGTCCACTTTTAGTTTATAGTTCTTTAATAATTAATTCAAGTTAAAAAACTTGAAAGTTTAAAAAATTTATTATAATTATTATTTATAACAATGTTCTCTTACAATAATTCTAGAAAGTTGCAGTTTTTTCTAAAATTTTCAACTTTTAGTCCATTTTTAAATTATAATAAGGTAACAATTAATATAAGTTTACAAACTTAAGTGTTTCAAGAAGTTATTGTTTGGTATAGTTTTACAATTGGAAGTGTGATTCTTTGGTTAATATTTCAGTTGTGAAAATATACAAATTCTTTAACTTAAAATTTAAATTTTATTTAATTTTATAGAGAACCATTAATAAATCTTGCAGTATTCTTTAACAAGTTTTCTTTTAACTAAATACAATATTGATGAAAAAACAATTACAATTTAGTAGTAAATTTTGTTAACAAATTTGTCAAAAGTTGTCAGAAAACATTGAGTGTCTTGAAAATTGCACTGTAGTAAAAATATCAAATTATAAAAAACTTGTAGTTCAATAATTATTTAAGTATTCTTTAAAAAATCTTCTTTTCCTTATGGGCGAAAAGTTCATTTTGAAAGGCAAACAAATTTAATTACTTTTACAGAAATAATTCTTATGGTAAAAGAGCATTTATTACATATTTTCAAGAATTATTTGGCTACAATGTTTAAATTTAAAAGCAGAATCATACAATTATATAACTACAATTTTTTATTGAAAAATTTAATATTATGAAGAAGAATTTTCAAGAAATTAAATCAATTTTTCAGTCGAATTTTAAAATTATTAAACTAAATAAGGTCAGTTTTGAAAAAAAGGGAATAGCTGTATTTTTATTAAAAAAAAAAAACTAATGACGAACAAATTGTTCAAGCTTCAAGCCAAAAGGAAAATTGTTTAGTTTTCAAACATATGTATAGTTAAATTTTCAGCTAAAAAAATTAGTTTTCAATTGAAAAAACAAATTTTCAACAAAATACTTGAATCCTTAACCAAAAAAGTTTAATTTTCAACTGAGCAGTTACATTTTTAACAAAAAACTGATTTTCTATCAAAAAGAAGAATTTTAAAACTATTTAATAAATTTTCAATCAAATAGTGGAATTTTAAACCAAGAATAATAATTTTCTAACAAAAAATACGATCTTTCAACAAATCACATGAATTTTCAATTGGATAGTTCAATTTTTAAACTCAAAAAGGGAATGTTTTATTTAAAAAGGGAATTCTTTATTTGAAAAGGAAATTTTTTTGTCAAAAACGGAATATCTATGTATTAATTGAAGAATAACTAAGTTCAATTTTTAGAAACCGAATTCTCTAAAAAACAGTTGAATTTTCAACCAAAAAGTTGTATTTTAGAATAAATAGTCAAATTTCCAGTTAACAAGAAATTTTTTAAAAGAAAAAAAAACAAAATTTAAACAGAATACCTTAATTTGCAACTAAAACAAATTAATTTTCAACCAAAAGTTAGATTTTTTAACAAAAAATGTATTTTTTTTCCAAAAAAGAATAATTTTTAACAATTTACATTCATCTTAAACCAAATAGTAGAATTTTCAACCAAAAAGAATAATTTTCTCACAAAAAATACGATTTTCCAATCAATGACATAATTTTTCAATGAAATAGTTGAACTTTTAAACTAATGAAGGGATAATTTTTAATTTTTAAGAATTTTCTTCAAAACCGTTTTGAATTTTCTACCAAATTATTATTGAAGTTTCAAGCCAAACGGAAAAATTTTCTACAAAGTAGATCAATTTTTCAACAAAATCCCATTTTCAACCAAACCGTTGAATTTTAAACCAAATAATTAAATTTTTAGTTTAAAAAAATGATTAAAATAAAGAAGAATCTTCGACGAAATACTTATCAGTCTTTACCTGAAACAGATGAATTTTAAACCAAATAGTTCCATTTTAACCAAAACAATTGGAATTCTAAAGAAATTCAAGTAGTACATATATTTCCAACCTAATAGTAAAGTTTTCAACCAAGAACTTTAATTTTCTAACAACAAAAAATGAATAAAAAAATAGAACAATAAATTTACAGGACAAAATTAATTTTTAAGAAAAAAACGAGCTTTTAACCAAGGAAAAGGATTTTTAACTAAAATTATGATTCTGAACTAAAACCTGAGTTTTTAACAAATTATTTCAACTTTTTAATCAAGAAGGATGACCTTTTAAAATATTTAAAAAATGTTTAACCAAAAAATTCAGTTTTAAACCAAAATAGATGAATTGTTAACTAAAAATTTAACAGTAATAGTCCACAAACGAAAAGAAAGAATTTTTGACACCCTGAAGAAATGATGAAATGGTACGTCTGTAGATATTGTTAGTGACATATTTAATTTGTTTGAATTAAAATGTTGCATATAATTACATTTTTAACCCTTTTGGACCCATATAGCTCTCTCTAAATTATTTTCATCTAAATAAATTATAATCTTTTTTACAAAATAACATAGAAAATGAGGTGATTAAATTTAAAAAAAATCACTCTTTTTTGGACCCACCATAATAAATATTTTTGCGAGAATTAAATTCAAAATATAAAAAATCCGAAGTTTATTCATCTCTTCTGAAAATTTCTCAACGAGGAAGCGAC
>NC_046666.1:48965034-48973858 GCF_010883055.1 Belonocnema kinseyi | reverse complement strand
TAGAAAATGAGGTGATTAGATTTTAAAAAATGGACTCTTTCTTGGACCCACCATAATAAATATTTTTGCGAGAATTAAATTCAAAATATAAAAAATCCGAAGCTTATTCATCTCTTCTGAAAATTTCTCAACGAGGAAGTGACTCGCCTCCACAATATAACAATGTTGCAAACTTTTTTGAAATCGAGAATCCATTCAATTCTGAGTCCAACTTCAACCGATTGTTTCCTATATACACAGAACATTAACTTTTATGAGGTACATATTGAGCGATCGCATCACCGTTAAAGCAAATACCTTCATACGCTTGGCAAATGCATCGAAAAGTTCCAAACTTTTCTATGCGTATCGCAGCATGCCTTGTTTTTAAGTAAACTCAATAAATCTCCAAGATTGCTGAGAAATTCATTAAAATTTATTTTCCATTGCCTCTATATGTGCACGAAAGAATTCACTGAGGAAAATGTTCGATTGAAACAAACACATTTTTCTTGCTGTAGTTTATTTGATTTAAACCAATTTTTATTTGGATTAAAAAAACTTTGTTTAAATTAAAGTGTCGTCCATAAATAGGGGAATAATAGAAGCGTAAATTCTTTTGAATAAAATAAAATTAAATACCGAATATTCGACCAATACAAAAAATAATTTCTAAAAAATAGATGATTTTTTAAAAATTCATCTATTTTGTTAGAAATTATTTTTTTGTATTGGTTGTACATGGTTTAAATCTAAAAATAAGAGTTTTCAAACACAAAATTAATTTTTAACTAAACAGTTATATTAAAAGACAAATAGTTGAACTTGAAATAAAAAAAGTCAATTTTCAACGAAGAAATATGACTTTTCTACAAGGAAAAATGAATTTTCAATCCAAAAGAGCGAAATTTTTACAAAGCTTACAAAGTTTATTTTGAAACCAGAAAGATGACTTTTATACCATCAATGATGAACTTACTTCCAAAAGATGATTTTTTAACAAAATAATTGAATTCTTAATCGAATACATGAAGTTTCAATCAAGAAAGGTGAAATTTAGACTAAATATTTCAATTTTCAACTAAAAAACATTTTTTTAAATCCAAAAATGGAATTTTTTAAACTTTCAGTTTATAAAATTAATTTTTAAAACAAATGAATTTCAACACTTTTTAATTAAACCCGAGTAGTCGATTTTTAACCAAATATTTGAATTTTCTATGAAATTTTTGAATTTTCAAGCCAAACAGACAAATTTACTATACAAAACAGATCAGTTTTAAATTTATATGATGATTCAATTATAGCTTTTTTATAAAAAGGTAGATAAACTGCAAACCAAATAGTTAATTTTTCAACAAAAAAATTCGAGAAGAAATTTTTTAAAAATATTTGAACTTTCATCAATAAAAAAAGACTTTATAAATATATTTAAAATTTCAACTTACAAAGATGCAGTTTCAACCAAATGATCGAGATTTTTAAATAAAAAGGATTAATATTTATTCAAAAACAGTTAATTTTTTCAGCCGAAAAGACGAGATTTTTAGAATACAGTTGAATTTTCAAATGAAAATTGAGTCTTTATCAAAAAGTTTATTTATAAACCAGAAATATGCCTTTTCTATCATAAATGATACACTTTCTTACAAAAGATTATTTTTTAACAAAATAATAGAATTCTCAATAAAATACATGGAGCTTTAATCAAGAAAGATGAAATGTAAACTAAATAGTTCAATTTTCAACTTGAAAAATTATTTTTAACTCTAAACTGGAACTTTTAAAATATTTAGTTTAAATAATTAATTTAAAAAACCAATTGCATTTTTTACGCTGTTGAATTAAACTTAAATAGACGAATTTTAGCCAAATATTTTAATTATCTTTACTAAAGTTTGGAATTTTCAAGCCAAACAGAAGAATTTAGTAAAAAACAGATCAATTTTAAACTAAAATGATTAATCAATAACATCAATTTTTTAAACTAGATAAACTTTGAACATAGTAGTTTAATCATTCAACCAAAAAATACAGGAAGAAATTAAAAAAAAAATAAAAGCAATTTGAGTTTTAATTAATAAAAAAAATACTTTGTCAAAATAGTCAAATTTTCAACTTGTTAGAATGTATTTTCAAACAAATATTCAAAATTTTCAAATAAAGAAGATTAAAATTTATTCAAAAATAATTAGATTTTCAAGCCAAAAAAATTAAATTTTTAGAAGACTGTTGAATTTTCCACCTGAAAAGTTGAGGAATTTTCACAATTTTCAGTTTAAATGGTTAATTTTAAAACAAAATACATTTTCAGACTGTTGATTAAACCCAAGTACAGGAATTTTTAATTGAATATTCTAATTTGCTATACTTATTTTTTGAATTTTCACGCCAAACAGAAAATTGTACTAAAAAACAGATAAATTTTCGACTTATATGATGAATTAATTATAGCAATTTTTTAAAAAGTAGATAAACTGCAAGTCAAGTAGTTAGGTTTTCTACAGAAAATACAGGAAGAAATTTTTAAAAACCATTTGAATTTTCATTAAAAACAAAACTGGTTCAACATAGTTGAATTTTCAACCTGGAAAAACTTATTTTCAACCAAATAGTCGCAATTTTCGAATAAAAAAGATTAAAATTTATTCAAAAATAAAAATTGTATTTTACAAATTTTGATATAAAACAATTATTTTTTAAGCAACGTGGAATTCTTAATCTGTCAAAGTAAACCAAAATAAAAGGAGTTTTTAACCAAATATTTGAATTTCCTTCCAAATTGTTAAATTTGCATTCCAAACGGATGAATTTTCTACAAAAAAAGATCATTTTTTATTTAATAAAGTGATGAACTAACTATAGCAATTCTTACAATAGCAGTTGATTTTTCAACAAAAAAAGAAATATATGAGAAAAAATTGCAACCATTAAATATGAATTTTTAATTCAAATGAAAGAAATTTTAATAAAAACCCGATGTATTTTCATCCATGAAAGATGACTTTATTTAAATAGATGAATTTTCAAAGCAACTAAGTATTTCAATTTATTAAGGTAAAAATCTTAAAATTCATCCAAAAAAGTTGAACTTCCAAACCGAAAATGAAGCATGTTTGGAAGACAGTTAAATTTTCAACACAAGTTGAATCTTTAACCAAAAGTTCACTTTCAACCTAGACATTTTCAACCAGAGAAGGATTCTTTTTAGCCAAAAATTTAATAATAAAAATTTCTAGTTTAAAAAATTAATTAAAAAAAAGAAAATTTTCAGCATGTTGAACTAAACCAAAAAAGATGGATTTTTAATTTAAAAAAAAAATGAATTCACAACGAAAATTATGAATTTTTAACAAAAATGGTAATTTTTAACCATGTACTTTACTTTCTTCCGAGTTTTTGAAATTTAAAGCTAGACGAATTTTCTACAGAGTAGATGAATTTTCAACTAAAAGGATGCGTCAGTTGTAGCGATTTTTTAAAAAGTAGTTAAACCATAAACCAAGTAGTTTATTCTTGAACATAAAGAATTTTTAATTAAAAATATTATTTTCACATAAAAAATTGTATGGTTACATTTTCAGTTCCAAAAAATAATTCTTAATCACAAACCAAAAAAAAAAGAATTTTCTACAAAACAATTACATTTCTCAACCAAAAAGATAAATTTTCGAATAAAAATGATGAATCTAACAAAAGAAAAAAATAATTTTCAACCAAAAGTTTCAACCCAAAAGATTATTTTTTAATCAAGAAGATTGATTTCCTAAAAATAGAATATTCAAATTTCCAGCGAAAGAAATGAATCTTCAACCAAACAAATTAATTTTTAAAAAAGTATTTGAATTTCCAACCAATTAGTTAAAGTTTAGACTAAAGAATGTGACTTTTTAAGAAATTAGTAGTTAAATTTTAAACAAAATGATTAAATTATGAACCAAATAGTAAATTTTTAGGCAAACTAAATGTTATCTAAGTTCGTAACGTTAGTTAACCACAATTTATTTAAGTTCAACAAAAACTATATTTATTAACTATATATATATTATTTTATAACTATATTTATTAACTATATTATATTATATTTATAACTATATTAAAATAATCAAACATTTGTTTGACCCTATAATAAAGAACTAACATTTTTGAGTTTAACAAAGAATTTTTTTAATTTAAAAAAATTCTGTGTCAATCCAATAAAATTGGTTTGAATCGAACAAAATTTATTAAATACAAGTATCAGTTTTGTTCAAATCAAAGAAAGTGTATTTGAACTTTTTTTTACATCAAACATTTTTTTAAAAGAAACATTAGGATGACTCCTCAGCAGCTGAATGATATTAATAGAAAGTTGATAAAATATAATCGGAATGTTTTCGTTCATGACCTATAAATCTCAGACTTGTTATTGATTTTCTTTTCATTCGAAGTGAGATTCTAATATATTGGTTAATTGAAATCGTTTTTATGCTCATTAGCGAGGATAATATACATTTAAAAAGCTGTTGATTGTGGCTTAATCGGTATTGGGTACGATTCAAAAATTGATTTTTTATAATGAAAGTTATCAAAGAGGTCAAAGAGAACAACTAACAAGATTGTTCATATAATTACATTAATATCGTTATTTGTTTATTCATTTGAATTCCTTTTGAGTGAGTATAAAAATGTTTTATAATTAAAACACTTTCGTCACAGGAATAAAGTAATTTTTCAATTTTTTACATTAAATTGGGCTACAAATCTCTATGGCTAGACAATTAAATTTTTTTCTTTATAAAAGTGTTTTTTTTCTAGATTAAATCAATTTTGAATCCCACTTATGGAAGATTTGCAGCTTCCTAGGACTAACAAAAAAAGTTTTTAAAAACGTTGCATTTTGAACAAAATAATTGAATATTCATTAAATTTTCAGTTGAAAAACAAATAATTTTCAACAAAGAGAAACGAATTTTCAACAAAATAGTTAAATGTTTACCCAAAAAGATAAAAAAATCTCAACTAAAAGAATTATTTTTTAATTGAAACCCTAAGAATAAATTTTGAATAAAATACTTGAGTTTTCAAAATAGAATTTGAATTTTCAACTGGAAAGGTTTATTTTTCAACTATAAATAGTTTAGTTTTAAACTAAAAATAATAAATTATTGATGAAAAATTTAATTATTATATTTTAAGGTAAAAAATTCATTTTCAACCAAAAAAGAACGAATTTTTAACAAAATAGTTGAATTTTCAGCAAAGGATACGAATCTTTAACTGAAAATGTTGAATTTTCAACCAGTAATCAATTTTTGACTAAAATGGTGAATCTTAAACAAAAAACAGACTTTCCAACATAATTTTTGAATTTTTTTACAAAGAACCGAGTTTTTAACACAATTAAAATTAAAATATTTTAATTTTTCTACAAAAACAGTTTAATTAAACCAAAAAACACAAATTTTTAAAAAAGTAGTTGAATCCTCAATCGAAAAGACGAATTTTCAACCAAAAAAATGAATTTTTAACTAAAAAGAATTATTTTGTATAAAGAGTGAATTTTCAACAAAATAGTTAAATTTTTTACCAAATAATTTTTATTTTCAACTAAAATACAGAAACTTCTACCAAAAAAATGAATTTTTACAAAGTAGTTAAACTTTCAAACAAGTATTTAAATTGTCAAATAAAAATGAGAAATTTTCAGCTAATAATGGAATTGTTCAATCGTCAGTTGAGAAATTAATTTTCAATGATACAGATAAACTTTTTAATAAATAAATACATTTTCTACCAAAATAGTTGAACTTTCAACCCAAAAATATAAATTTTCAACAAAAGGATTAATTTTCTACCGAAAAAAACGATTTTTTGACCAAATACATGAATTTTCAATAAAAAAGGATAAATGTTCAACCAAACTATTTTTATTTTTCAACTAAAATGAAGAATCTTTAACCGGAAAAATGAATTTTTAACGAAGTAGTTAAACTCTCGAACAAATATGTGAATTTTCAACTAAAAAATAAAAATGTTTAGCTAATAATGAAATAGTTCAATTTTCAGTTGGAAAATTAATTTTCAACAACATACTTTAGCAGATATAATAATAATAATAATATATTCAACTTTTGAATAAATGAGTTAATCTTCTACCGAAATATTTGAATTTTCGAGCAAAAAATATACATTTTTAATAAAGACGATTAATATTTTCTATAGAAAATATTACACTTTTTTTAAACGATTTAAAAATAATTCAAACTTGTAAAATTTGTGAAGAATGTTGTAAAGTTTTACGAAAATAAAATATTTTAGGTTCCTAGCAAAAATTTAATTGATTTTGTATTTCGAAAAATTAACTTTAAGATTATTTTAAAATATTTCAAAAAATTTCAAAAGATTTCTTAAATTGCCCAAGAAGACTCTAAAAGTTTTTAAAACAACATTTTTAATTTTGCAGAATTAAAAAAAAATGATAAAAATTTGAATAATTTCAAAATGTATAAATAAATACAGAAGGCCTGAAAAGATTACTAAAGGAATGAAATGAATGAAAAAATGTTCTTAAAATTCCTTGGACCATTTAGAAGACTAGGCGGCATTCTTTTTACATTTTGAATGATTTTTCAAAATGTTAAGAAATAAATGCGAGGCAGTTAGAAATATTTTTAGGAATTTAAGACGTTTTAAATAGATTAAAAATATTTAAAAACTTGGAAACATTTTCAAATAATTATCAAATATTTCTTGATTTCTTCCAAAATTTTAGTAGCCCTCATCTTTAAAAAAAAACTCCAATTTTTTCTAACATTTTATACAATCATATGAAATAAAGAAAATTTTCTTTAAATTTTTCTAGATTCTTTTTGACACGATCTGAAATATTCAAAAATATGTTTTAATTCTCTCCAGGATCTTATAAAATTTATATAAATTTAAAAACAAACTCATAATACTTATTTTCTTGTTCTCAATTCTCAGAATTTAATATCAGCTCGAATTTAAGTTTTCGAAAACTTTTAACAAATAAATAGTTATTTGAAATTTTTATATTATATCATTATAAATATTATTAAAGCAAAAAAAAATCGATTTTCGGACAAATTCCACGAATGTTTGACTAAAAAATATCAATTGTAACTAAAAATTGAATAGTCAAATTATCAGCGAAGAAAATTAATTTTTAGAAAGAAAAAAAAAACAAAAAATATTCAACTAAGTAGTTTATAACTATTTAGATTATTTATGTAAATTACAGCTAATTACATAGACCACTTAAGATTATAAGTTTTATAATCTTTTTATTTTAGAATAATTTTAGAATAATTTTAGAATAATAATTAGAATTACCTTTTAATTACTTTCAATTAACTGGGTTATCCTGGATTATAGGTGGATTACTCTGGTAAATAAGTGGATCACTCAAAATTAATTGTATGGATCACTCTGGATTATGCCTCATTACAAGTGGATTACTTCGAATTATATGGATTACAAGCGGATTAGTTCAGATTAAAACGGATTAGCAGAACTTTTTCGCTACTGGATTTTTTAGAATAATTTAAAGATTACTTTTAAATTTTCAAAAAATGGAAAACTTTTTTTTAATGCAGTGCTTGTCGAACGAACATAGGTATTCAGTATTTTATTTTTTTCCTTGAATATCAATTCCAAAAAAAAAAATTGAAAATTTTGAAAAATGGTTCAATAGCGGCTGTTTTTCTAAAATTATTAAAACAACTATTGAAAGAAATGTAACAAAAAAATATTCTGATAAAAGTTTACAGATCTAGAAAGTCTCTAGAAAAATTATCTTCTGCTCTTTTATGATATCTTGTATCGTCTACGAGAAAAAATCGAAAATTATATTTAAACCTTTTTATGTTAGCAAAAACTTTAAAAAGATATTGGAAAAAAGTTGGCTTCTGTAAAGTCTTCTTTATTTATGTTTTCAAAATTTGATGCAAAAAATAAAGAAGATTTTCTGAAACGTTTCACCATTTTTATTTTTTCCAAAGTTTGTTCGTATTTTTTTCTCATCTAACAAAAGCTTCCTATCAATTCAATGGGATTTTAAACATTTTTAAGTCCGAAAAATGTTTTAGTTAATAGTGCGAAAAATGCAATTATTAAATTTTTTTTTCCATTTTTTTAAATGTAAAATAGTGGTTTACTGAGAACAAAACTTCAGGTTATTCCCGCTATTTTGTAATTTTTCTACATTTTTTCAGTTGTTTTGAATCCTTTAAAAGGGTAAGTATTAACACGTCGAAAAAAACCTTGATTATCGGCGCATTTTGAGAAATATTGTATTAAAAAAATTGAAATGATTAAAATCAACTCTTGAGAATTTGCTGGTAATCTGCGAATGAGCGTATAACAATTTTTTGATCAAACTTCGAAATAGGTGTTCCTTTAAACGCTATAGAATTATTTATTATAGAAATGAGAAAAAAAGTATGTAAAAAGATGTAAACTTGAAAAAAATAAATAATTATTGTTTAAAAAATCTTAGATTTTATTTCAAATTGCAAACCATAATATTCAAAGAACGCTATTAACAAAAAAAATGTTTCTATTCATATTCGCTCGTACAAATGAAATTGTTTAGCCCTCGTCCGATCACCGAAGTTAAGCAGCGTTCGGTTCAATTTTACTTGGATGGGGTCCATTGCACTGGAGGAGTGCATAAAACTTATACCACCATTTATAAGTCCTCTTATTTAATTTTTAAACCTTGATACTTGATACTACTTTTCTAACTTTTATTAAAGAACATTTTTTTTTATTTTACAATCATGTTTCTAAACAATACTTTAGTTTTTTTTGCTTGAATATAATAATATAATACAATATAATA
>NC_046666.1:48958541-48964934 GCF_010883055.1 Belonocnema kinseyi | reverse complement strand
TAAAATATAACATAGATAAAATATAATTTTTTGAAGAAAATGATTCTTCTTAGTTGAAAATTCATATTTTTGATTAGGAACTGTTTTTTTAATTAAAAATTTAACTATTCCTTTTTTTGTCGAGAATTGGTATTTTTTATAGAAATTTAATCTTCCTAGCAGAAAATATTTCTTTTTTTATTGAAAATTTGACTAATTTTCTGAAAATTCGTCTTTTTGGTTGTAATGCAATCTCATTTAATTAAAAAATCATCTTCTTTGGTGATATTTATACAATATTTCTACAAAACAGCTCAAGTTCGCGCAAGCAAAAATATAAATTTTTAACACTAAAAGTTAATTTATTACCAAAAGTTGAATTTTCAACTAAAAATATGAGTTATCAATTAAAAAATTAATTTTTCACAAAATAGTTTAATCCTTAACCAGAACAGATTAATTTTCAACCAAGTTTTTTTGTTCAACCAAAGCATTTTTAACCAAAAAGGATCAATTTTCAATTAAGTGAAGAAAATTAATTCTCAACCAGAAAAAAAACGAATATTTATAGCAAAACAGTTAAAGTTTCAACCAAAGAAATAAATTTTCAACTAACATTATGGTTAAAAAAATTTCTTTTTTCAAGGGAAGTGTTCAAAATTCAACTAAACACTTGAATTTCCAAACAAAAATGTGATTTTTCAACCAAGAGGATTAATTTTTTACAGTAAAAGATGAATTTATAACAAAATACATCAATTTTCAGCTAAAAAAAATGTCCGACCAGTTAGTTAAATTTTAAACTAAAAAAGACCAATTCTCAAACAAAAATGGAATTGCTCTATTTTCTGTAAAAAAAGAAATTTTTAAACGAAAATGAAGCAAAATTTCAACAAAATAGTTGAATGCTTAACCAAAAAGAATGCATTTCTTAACCAATATAATTATATTTCTACCAAATTATAATACTTTTTCCCCCTTAATAAGGCGATTTTTTAACACAACACATCTATAAAAAAATCAATTTTCAAGAAAAACGTTCAACATTGATCCAATCTTTAACGACATTAGTTGGATTTTTCAGCAGATAGTTCAATTTTCATCGTCTAAAAAAAAAATTTTCAAAAAAAAAGTGTAATAATTACATTTATAGATAAAAAATTGTTTTTTAACAAAAAATAACGAGTTTCCAAATAAATAGTTTAATTTTTAACTAAATAGTTTAATTTTCTACCCACTGCACTTAAATTTTCTGCTAAAGCGCTTCTTGTACAAAAAATAAATTTTTTAAAAAGCAGTTCAACTTTAAACAAATAGAGTTTTAAATAAAAAATTACATTAAATTATCAACCAAATACAAGTAGTATGCAGTAATATCATGAACTCTTGTACTTCTATTGTTTTATCAGTACTTCTTCTTGACGATAATAAATTTAGTCAAAATATTATTATTTAGTTGAAAATAAAAAAGTTTGGTTAAAAAGTCATCCTTTCTAATTGAAAGTTTAACTATTTTTGTAGAAAAATAAGTTTCCTTTGAAAATTCATATTTTGTTGTTGAAAATTCAATAATTTTTTAAAATATGTTTATCCAGTTGAAAAATTATTCTGTTTTATCATAAATTTCACCCTTTTTGGATGAAAAGAAACCTTTTGGTTAAAGTTAATTTTTTCGGTTGATGAATGAACTATTTTGTAGAAAATTCGTCTTTTTCGGTTAAATTCAACGGCTTTTATTTCAAATTTAAATATTTTTCATTCGAAATATCGACTATTGCATTATTCGTTGAAATTTTTATTTTATTTGAAAATCCAACTGGAATAATTAATCCTTTTTGGTTTAAAATTGATCCTTTTTAGTTAAAAATGAAACTTTTTGGTTGAAATTTTTTTTGTCTCAATTCAACTATTTTTTAATTCAAATAAAAATCTTTTCTAGTTAAAGATTCGACTATTTGATTGTAACTTAACTTTTTTATGATAATTTATGTTAAAAATCAATAGTTTTAGTGAAAATTCGTCTATTTGGCTTGGAAGTTCACTTTTTTTGTTGAAATTTCCACTATTTAATTAAGGATTAAACTATTTCTTTTGAAAATTAACTATTTATTAGAAAACTAGAATTTTTTTGAAAAATAATATTTTGAGGTTAAAAATCAAATAATTTGGTAGAAAAATAATCTTCTTAGTTAAAAATGCCACATGTTTGTTGAAAATGAACTTTTTTTTATTGAAAATTCATTTCTTTGGGTGGAAAATTCAACAGTTTTACAGAAAGTTCATCTTTTGATAGGAAAATTCAACGATTTGGATTTACTTGGTTTTCTTTCTTGTCTGAAAAATCTTTAATTGTATTTTTTTTTGTTAAAAATATTTTTTTAACTGAAAATTAAACTTTTACATTTTCGGTTGAAAATTGATGAGTTTTAGTTAAAAATTCTAACAAATTGGTGCAAAGTTAAGGTTTTTCGTTCAGAATTCATAGTTTGGTCTTAAGATTCATCTCTTTAATTTTCTTTTTAAAAGTTCGTCTTTTTGGCTTAAAATTTAACTATATTGTTAAAAGAATAATTTTATTTCCAATTATTTTATAAATTAACAGATATTTTCTGTAACATTTATTAAACTTTTCTGTAAAATAAACACCTTCCAATTGTAAAATCGAATCAGAAAGTCTCTAAATATTACAGAAAATATTCGTAAATTTATAAAATAACTGAAAATTTTGTAAACTCTGCAGAAAATTCGATAATTATTACAGAAAATGTATGCTTTCCCATGGTAGAAATTCGATCTTTTTTTATTGAAATGATAAGCATTACATTTTCTTATCAAACATTTATCTTCGAAGATTGATCATTCATCTGATTAGTTAAAAATGCAACTAAATTGTTGGCAATTTGATTATTTTGTTGAAAATTCCACTCTTTGACTGAAACTTGAACAATTTTATGTGAACGCTGCCAAATGGAAAAAAATAATAATTTTTTTATCCCAATAGAAGTAATAAGTATACTTTGTGAATTCTTAGTGGTCATGAAGAAGTGACAGAGTGCGAAGCAAGTCCTCAGCGGCTCTTCAGAGCGCGTCTTTACGAGAATGGCCTGGGCATTAAATAAAGTATAAAGTACGAAGTAAAGTACGAAGTACGAAGAAAGTACGAAGCCTGTGGCTGCTGGTGGGTTATCTTCGATGACGCTTTTAAAAGGGCATTAGGCCCATTTTGGCTACTCGTCTCTAACAACCTAACTCCTAACCCTAGCCTAACCTAACCCCCGCTATGGAGGCACCTCACGCCTTCGCCATATCCGACACGCGCCTTACCTCGCTATAAGCTTAAAGGCCCTGACTTTTACGATTCTGTTCAAGTGGTCATAAAACTCGAGTTTACTGCCGTCATGATTTTCAAGCAAACGGGCTGCCACCTGTCGGAGTCCCACAAAAGCGAACAATGACTGGAGACTCTTCATCGGTGGACCGGTTGATCCGCACTCAAGTGCGTTTCCACATTTTTTACGACGCCATTCTACTTTACTGGCTCTCGTCTTCTCATTTCCTCACAGTAGGTACAATACGTGATACGATCTGGAAAAGGGAAGACAATTTTCAAGAGGAAGGAAGCATTTCTGGCGAATTTCAATTCTGATTTACGAGCTTGGATGATCTTGTTAGAATTAGAGATTTATTTCAAAAAGATCTGAAAAAAGCAGAGGAGAAAGACAATTACATTCTATAGTATAATTAAGTTTCTGTGTAAAATTAGAGGTTTATTTTTAAAAAATGTATAAAGAAACGGAGGAGGACAATTAGTTTATAAAAGTTTTGAACACTGCGAAAGAGGGAAGAATACTGTTAATCTAGAAAATATTTCAGGCGAATTTTAATTCTGATTTGTGAGCTTGGAAGATCTTATTAGAATGAGAGGTTTATTTCAAAATGGTCTGCAAAAAGTGCGTAGAAGAAGGAGGAGGAGGAGGAGGAGGAGATGGATGAGGAGGAGGAGGAGTAAGGAGACAATTAGTTTTTAAAGGAGACCTAAGTTTCTAACACTGGAAAAGAGAAGTCAATCATTAACACTCAACAAAGATGTCTGGCTAAATTACCCAAAATTCTGGCTAATTATGCAATTACTCTTTTTGTCTGGTTAGAGTAACTAGAATTCAGGTTAAATTAACCAGGATTTGTGATTAAAACAATCCGAATTCTGATTAATTTAACAAGCAAAAATAGTAAGGACATATTTAACCAGAAATTTTGTTGAGTGAAGAATTAAGAGGAAGTAAGTATTTTAGGCGAATTTTTTTATGAAAATCCATTTTATCTTATTGTTTTATATGTAAACTAGTACATATTTTGAATTTATTAACATAAATGACGTGTGTACTTGTATCATATTATCGCCTACGGATATTTGAACCATAAATTGCAAAGACTATAAATTCCATAATTTTAGTTCAAACATTATTATTTGAATGTTTGATTGAAAAGTCATAAATTTGGTTAAAAATTCATCCATTTTCTTGTGGAAAATTTAAATATTTTTGTACGAAATTAACTTTCCCTGAAAATTCAACTGGAATCTTTTTTTATTTAAAATTCTACTACTTTTTTTTAAATATGTATTTTTTTTTAAATTCATCTATTTAATTACAAATTTCATCTTTTTAGGATGAAATGCAACGGCTTTGTTAAAATATTAAAATTCCTCGGTTGATTCAACTACTTGGTTCAAAGTTAAAGTGCTTTGTGAAAAAAATCAATGAAGGTTTACCTCATTGATTGAACATTTAATTATGTTTTGAAAGTTCGTTTTTTAGTTAGAAATTATTTCTTAAGTGAAAATGTAACTTTTCAATGTAGTTTAAAATTGATCTTTTTTAGTTTAAAATTTATTGTTTTAAGGAAAATTCTTTTCTTTTTTGGTAGAAAATTAATCTTCTGGATTGAAAAATTATCTTTATGGTTGAAACTTCAACTATATTTGTCTTTTTTTTAGAATTAATTTCTTTACAAAAAATGTAACTATTTCATCTTTAGTTAAAAATGTACGTTTTTAATTGAATATTCTTATTTTTCAGCTAAATTTATCTGTTGTGATAACAAAATACAAATCTTATTGGTTTAAGATTCATAGTTTTACTTGAAAATTCAACTTTTTGGTTCCGAATTAACTGTTTGGTTGATAACTGATATGAAAATGCAACTAAAATTGTGGAAATTTCACTTTCTTTGTTAAAATTCAACTATTTGGTTAGGAATAAAGCTATTTAATTTTAAATTGAAAATTTGGGAGGAGATTAATTTTGTTGTTAAAAAGTCAGATTGTGGGGTTAAAATAAATAATTTGGAAGAAAATGAATCTCCTTGGTTGGAAATTTTCACTTTTATGGTCGAAAAAGCAAGATTTTTATCTTGAATGACCTTTTTTTGTCAAAAATTCATGTTTTTGGTTTGAAAATTTAATTTTGTTTATAGAAAATTCATCTTTTGATAGAAAAGTTTAACAATTTCAATTTACTTTT
The DNA here is from genome assembly GCF_010883055.1 of Belonocnema kinseyi. Lineage (NCBI taxonomy): Eukaryota > Metazoa > Arthropoda > Insecta > Hymenoptera > Cynipidae > Belonocnema > Belonocnema kinseyi. Next base: position 48,959,433 of record NC_046666.1, on the reverse strand, counting down.
TTTTTCTTGCTTGACTCAAATATTATTAATTGTTTAGGTTGGTCTTTTTTAAAATATTTTTTTACTGAATTGCTGGTTTTTAATAACAAATTCTAACAGATTGGTTGAAAATTAATGTATTTTGTTGAAAATTCATCTTTTGGGTTTCAAAATTTATCTCCTTTGGCAGAAATTTCGTTGATTTTCGTTGAATTTTCAACTTTGAGATGAAAATTCAGCTGTTTTACAGAAAATTCGTCTTCTGATAAGAAAGTTGAACAATTTCGATTTACTTTTTTTCTTAATGTTTAAAAAATCTTCATTTTTTAAAACTTGTATTTTTTCTTTTTGAAAATACTTTTATAAATAAAATTTAACTTTTACGTTTTTATTTGAAAATTGATAGTTTTCAGTTGAAAATTTCAAAAGATTGGTTTAAAATGATCGTATTTCGTTGAAAATTCATCTTTTTTATTTTAAAATTAATCTCTTTTTGCAGAAACTTTATCTTTTTTGATTGAAATGATAAAAATTACATTTTCTTGTTGAGAATTTTTGTTTAAAATTAGCGTAATTTGTTGAAAATTTAATTATTTTGTTGAAAATTCCACTCTTTGATTGGCAATTGAACTATTTTATGGAAAAATTTTTTTGTTTGGGATCGGGAGTGGGTAAATATGAACTAGTCCGTTTATTATTTAGAATTCAATTCATTCTGGGAAATTCATCTTTTCGAGTTGAAAGTAATATATTTTTCTTTTAAATTGTTTTTTTGGCTTGATTTTCAACTATACGTTTGAAAATCTATATATAAAAGTAGAAAATTTAGAAAATGAAAGAATACTTTCTAAATATGTTGCAAAACTGAACGGAATTACAAAAATGAAAATGGAAATAATTAAAAATAGATTAA
>NC_046666.1:48956349-48958441 GCF_010883055.1 Belonocnema kinseyi | reverse complement strand
ATAATTAATAAAAAAATAATTAAAAATAAATGGGATAAAAAAATAAAATTTTTTAAAAGTTTACCATTTATTCAAAAAATAAATAATGATGATAAAAGTTGGTAGAAAAGTAAAGTCATTTTTCAAATAAAGAATATGGATAAAAGTATAAAAACTTAATGCGCAGTTAAAAATTCTACTAAGGATACAGGATTTTCAGTTGAAATAGGAACAATATAGATTTTCCCTAAAGATCACCGAATTTTCTGTAGAGTTTACAAAATTTCCAGTATTTAAAAATTTTTGCGGATACTTTCTATAATATTTAGTAAACTTTTCTGTCAAATTAACATCTTTTAATTGTGAAATCCAATCAAAAAGTCTGTGAATATTAAAGAAAATATCCGTATATTTATTAAATGATTTAAAATTCTGTAAACTTTGTGGAAAAATCGGTAATCATTGGAAATGAGAATGATTAAAAGAAGTATAATTAAAATGGGAGAAAAATTGACAAAATTTTTTAAAAGAATCACAACATGCAATGATTTAAATATGAAAGTACCGAATTCTTAAAAAAAAAAATAATGATAAAACTTGATAGAAAAGCATAGAATATTTCAAATGAATATGGATAAAAGTAAAAAAAAGTAAATAGGAAGAAATATATAATAGATAGATGAAAAAAGAATTTAAAAAACACTTGTTAGAGTGCACAATTACACATTTTATTCCAACTACCTTATAAGTTTCGGAAATAAACTTCCAACAGGATTATTCTAAAATTTCCAAGTGTATTTTACAGACTCAATTTGTCCAAACCGCTACTGAAATGACACTAAATAAAATCGGAATGAAACACCCTCAAAAATCAGTTGCCCCATTTCTTCAACAAGAAAAAAGATCAAATCTGCACCTCCCAAAAGTGAATTGTCTCACCTCCGGAAAGAGCTATTCGGAAGGATCATTTCTTATTGTCCCGAAAGGTGAAGCAGGTGGATAATTCGCTAAACATTCATAATGGCGAAGAGGAGAGCGGGCAAATGGCCGACCGGTCGGGAGCAGCTTATGACGGGCATTACTCGGCTCGTTATAGAATAATTTACGAGGTGCGAACCGCGGGGGCGATAATCCAACGACATTTACATCCCAATAAACACTACGATACAGCGGCGTGCGCTAGCGGAGGCAGTTGGCTCACTTTTACGACGTTTTAATTGTATGACCGTCTAATTGGACCGTAAAGCTCGAAAGGGCTCGTAAAACCGTTTACGATAACGTTGCCATCAGTCAGTCTAAAGCGAGATCGCGACCGGTTATCTACCCGATTATTTTCGCGTTCGATTCTCTTTTCATTCTTGCTCGACACCCCTACCAGAATTTTTCCCCTCCTATCGTTTCGGCCAAGTATCGTCAAGACGTCGATGATGATGACGATATAATCCGCTAATGGCATCACTTCTGCGAGATGGTACCGGCGATGTTGGTCGTTTGGACGTCCAAATGGGTCTGCGCGGTTAGTTCCCGATGGAACTCAGAGGTGGCGGTGCTCGTGCCCGAACCGGGCACCACATCGCGACACGCGTGGCATGCCTTGGTTCCCCGCGCTTTGTCGGTAGTGGGAGCCAGGCGGGGCGGGGCTTCACACACTATGGGCGTCGTTCTATTCTGGAACTACTTTCACCTCGCGTAGGAATACTCGAGCGTAGCGGCGCGCTACTCATGACGAATTCAATTCTGATTGGTCCTTAAGCATAACCTCCCCCTTGACACCCCGTATCTTCCCCGACGACGCTCGGCGATCTCCCTTCTTCGAAACGAGCTCCCGAGTCCCTCTTCTCGCTCTTGCACTTTGAGTCCCCCTATTCTGTCTCCCTCTCAAGTTTTGCTTTCTTCCCCCTTTCCCTAACTCTGTCCTTCTTTCCGTCGCTCCCATCGTCTTATCTGCTCACGGCACGGCGTACGGGTACGAATTTAATCCAGCGGCACGTCGTTGAGTTACTAGAGCGCACTACAGGGGGCGCTGAAAGGGAGAGAGAGGGAATGACAACCAAGAGGGAGAGAGTAAGTGGAAGTATCGTGTGGGAGAGAGAGAGAGAGAGAGAGAGAGAGA
>NC_046666.1:48946854-48956249 GCF_010883055.1 Belonocnema kinseyi | reverse complement strand
CGCGCGCGAGGGTGCCGGTGAAAGAGAGATGGAGAAAGAGAAAGAGAGAGTGGGAGAGAGCGAGTGAACACGAGACGGTCGGACGGACCGACGATCGTACAGAGTGGCATACACGGGGCGCGAGAAAAGCAGTAGTGTGCCGTGGACCACCGCACTGGCATACCGTGGTTCGTTACGATACCTTTCGTACGTCCGTACTGCCCAGTCATAAGCGATTCACATATCCACGAGTGCAAGTGCAGTGCAGAACGGAGATCCTAGGAAACGACCCTAAATAGGCGCTTGCCGATAGTAGGGTCGTGTTTAGGTGCTTGAAGGAGGTCGGGTCGCGTGCCGACCGGCCACCACGTCGCGCGGGAGACCCAAAGCAGTTTTATAGCCCGTCTTATTACCCGGTTTATTGCGTCGTAACAGTTTAACGATCATCGCTTCAGAGTGCGAGTCCTCCCAACTGTTCGCGGTAACCATAACATAACAAGGCCATAAACCCGAGCCATGAGTCCCATTCTCAATTACACTCCATCGGTCTATTGACATTGACACTGGTCCCACCGATGACTTTTATGGCCTCTTAAACGGTTTAATGCACCTTCGCCGTCCCTTCTCACTCTGGTACCTGCTACCATCCTTGGTCCTCAGCGCCTTCTTAGCGGGTATTCCCGGTTTGACCTTTTGCGTTCTTCGGGAACAGGTGAAGTGAAGCGGTCAAGTTATTGAAAAAGCCCCCTCCGGCACGGACTAGCAGGACCCGGCTAGCCGCGCACGATCCTACCCAACACTTGTTTTCCAGAGTGGTGTTTCAGTGCAAGTGATCCAAGATACCAGGAATAATGAACTCTTACTTCGAACAGAGTGCGGGTGGCTTCTACGGGAGCCATCATCATCAGGCAGGAGCAGCGGGTCAACATCATGATCCAGCAACAGCAGCCTACCGGAGTTTCCCTCTCGGACTAGGCATGTCACCCTATGCTTCAAGCCAACATCATCATCACACGTCCTCGTCCCTTGGCATTCATCCTGGTAGCGGTACCAATACGAGGCCCCCTCAGGACTCACCCTACGATGCCAGTGTTGCAACAGCATGCAAACTATATTCATCCACACCTGAAGCCACTGGTCACACAACTTCATCATATTCCTCTTCAGCATCAAAAGACTGCAAACAGCAAGATCAGGCTGCTGCCCATCAGAATGGTTATGCTGCGGTTATGGCAGCCGCTGCGGTCAAGGACGTTTGGCAGTCGGCGACCTCGGCTGCTAATAGCCAGTCCAATTCAGTCGTCCGTCCTTCCGCATGCACCCCTGAAGGTACGAGAGTTGGCAGCTATGGTGGCCTCGTTGGTGGTGATCCAGCTTCGAGTCCTGGAAACAACGGATCCTCGAGATCCCTCACATCCTCCTGGAACACCTGCAGCCTCAACTCGGCCGCGAGTCAACCGGTGGCCACACAGCTACATCAACAACCCGCCGCCAACCATACCTTCTACCCCTGGATGGCTATAGCAGGTGAGTTTACATTCATAAGTGCGCCGATTATCATAACAGCCGGGATGAAATATAGCAGCGCGACGTTTAGGGGAGAGCACGTGGTCGGAAAGGCGAGTTTGCGTTCTACTCAGCTTCTCCCGGTATGTGCCATTCAGGGACGTGTTCCTTGATCCCATGTACAGAAATTTCCACATGTTCATCCAAGTGTCTTTAAAGTTCCAATGTACTTGTATCAAAACTGAAGAAAGAATGTACTCGTATAAAATGGGATTCTTACTGGGATGTTATACCGAAAAATTGAAGAAAGAATGTAGATTTGAACTGAATGTAGATTCTTGAATCTAGATATCCTTTAATGTAGACAAAAATATCTGAACAGATTCCTGGCGAACATTCACAACCAGACGATGACGGTGGTGATTTTGTCATTGGGCCATTCGCGAAGCGATTGAAATATCACACGTCTGTCGTATAGCGAATTTATTGTCGGATCGCACTCAAAAAATGTTCACCTCGAACGAATGAATGGACCTCGCATATCTGGCAATAACTAACTTCGACGTGTCAAACGATACATCAATTCTGCGCTAATAGTACGCCGGAACACGATTTCTGAACTCTAGGGAGACCATTTTTCTTCATCTAAAAAAGAGAGCTATTTTCCAGATGTCCAAAGAGTTATTGCATGTTCGGGTAAAGAGTTCGACAGTTTTCTCCTGTTGTATAGGAATCCATATTAAGCTTGTTGTATATAAATCCACATTAAGCTAGTTTGATTATCAAGTGCTAATAAGAATTCTTGTTCCTCTCTAGAAGATCTAAATTTTTAGCAGCACTGTCAGATGCTAATTTTGTACCTATATGACAACATCTTAACAAAGCACCGTTAATTTGAAGAAACACTATGAAGAACACTGATGATGATTCCCCAGTGACTAATGTCCTCGAAATTGGTGATTGAGAATTCTAGAGGTTCGGCACCTTTCCGATAGATAGCAGCTCTAACCAATTTGGTACCTCTAAATTTCATCAAAAGGACCCTGCATGATTCATCCTTCAGCATTCAAGAACCAGATCCCATTCCTATCCCTTTTTTTCCGTCCTAGACACACCTGCTTGTACTGAATTCCGTTTAAGGCTCTTTATCTTATAGAAGAATCAGAGACGGTCGGTGGAGCAAATGCACAGCAAACGATAAGAGAATAATGTATTTTCGTTCGGTCACGCCTTGATGCGTATTCTTTCATTTCACCTTAGATCTCCACGCACGTGAGGTAGAAGCCAATCCTACGTGGATAGGGACAAGTTAAACGAAGGTATGATAGAATGGAGTCAAGTGCGTGTAAAATCGGTGGGTACATGAATATAATGGGGAGCCCTCCAATTGGGGTTCAAGTGTCTTCCCCGTTAGATTCACCCCTCCGGAACTCGAATTCCGGTAGTCAGCTGTTTTCCGTGTTGACTTGGTCCCTCTCGCCGAAACTCCCATAACACACTTTGCCCATAGATATATAATCACGGGTTTGCGAGGTCTCTTCTGTCTCCCTTCTACATGATCATCCTTTTCTCTCGCTCAGCTGGTTCTTGTTCATCAGTCGGTTCTTCGGTTTCTTCTCTTTTTCACTCTCCATCTATCTTCTTTCCATCCCTCTTCTTTCCTCTTCATTATCAGCTTTCTCTCGCTCTCTGAAGTCCGGTTCAAGCTCTCACGGAGCTTTTTTCTACTCTTTGCACCCACGTGCCTTCTCTTTCTCTTCTACAATCACTCTGGGTGCACTTGAGAAAACTTTGGTTTATCGAGTGGTACCACCTTCCACAAAGAGAAACAGTTGGTCTAGAATTCATATGTGTGCAGATATCCAAAATTGCTGAATAGGATCAATCTTCAGGGTTCTCAGGAATTCGCAAACTCTTGATGGGACAATCAGAAATATATTTTCATTAATGATCGTAGGCAGAATTGTAGGAACGAGAGAAGGCGATGGATCGAGCCGCGTGCTCGTAGAACAGGTTATACATACTTACACGCTTCGAAAGTCATTGACTCAATTCCAGAACATGTACTCTGCGAACACGATATCATTTGCTTTTAATAACTTCCCAGGTATTGTACAGCAACTGTGATCGTGTCGTTGCGATCGAAACAAATCAATATTTACTACACGATGTTTGTCGCCACTCCTAGAGTCATAGATTATATCCTCCCTTGAGCAGTCACGCGAATGCAGTTTCTTCGGAAGTGGGTTAGTTAGGGTTGGATCTTTAAAATGTTGGATTGTTCAAGAGACACTATAAAGAGACAATATATAAGGACACTCGAAGAATCTATGGACAAAGCTATTCGTTCCTTAAAGTTTGTGTCCCTAACGAAGCTTCCTCGCTTCTCCAGATGCGCGGAATATTTATCGTTCTTCATTGAGGGGTGGGTCGTGTCTATAGGGTAATTAGAGGGCGTGAAGAGTTGTGGCTCACTATCTGAAAAGACTTGGTTCCTCTCCCTCGGAAAGTGCCTCGTTATGCGTAAGGACTCTGGAGTTTACCTTTTTAAAAGGACATTAAGAGTGGAACGATAAACCAACTTGAAATACACGTTATTCGAGCTGATGTACCAACACTGAGAAGAATAGATTTTACCTTTTAAGATCTGGGATTTTATAAGTTAGGACAGCAATCTGCAAATATTGAGCCATAAAATTTAGATAATAAGTTTTTTAATCCAAGGTTTTAAAAATTAACATCCAGATTGTATGGTTTGACATCTTAGATTGCTGTCCCAATTTTCAGATCATGAACGGTATAATCCATTTTTCTTAGTGAATATCTACTCGCCAAGGTTCTTACGTAAAGTCAAAATGTTCTCTCTTCTCCCATCGCTTTGAATGTAGGTTTTCTTTCAATATTTCCTGACGGCTATAATTCTTTCTCTTGTCTTGAATACCTATTCATTGCTCATTAATCCTCCTATGCTTGCACATTTTTGGTATACATTTTCTTGAATTGTGTTGCAATTAAATTCTCATTTGTTTTTCAAGAGTTCTGTTATATAAGTTTCGAGTTATTCCCCTCGTTGGAGAACTTTTGCACACTTGTTATTTTATTCTAAATATACATAATTTATCAGTCTTCTTGTAGAGAGTGATAAGAGTGTGTTGAACCGGTTGGGTGATATTACTATTGGCTGTTACTTGATTTGTAGTGTAAACATATCTTCCGACGGGAAGAAAAAATTCATTTGGTACTTAATTTCTTTTTGCAAATGGAATTTCTTCGCGCACGGTCTCGTTTTCTTCCGAGCGAATATTGCGATTATGCAAGAGATTGCAGAATTTATTCCGTCTGAAAAAGAGAACACTTTCTTTCGTTTCAATTACATCCTTACTATCAAAAACATTAGATCCTGAGGAGATTTCCGTTTTTTCGTCAAATATTTTTACAAAGAATATTTTGATTATTAAATTGAACACAAAAAATGAGTTTTAGTGTTTTTAATACATTTCATATCAATATTTTTATTATAATAAGACTATTAAAAACACTTATGTTAATTTAATTTATTTCTCCATACACTGAGAAAAAAGATTACTTGATTCCAGGAAATGTAATACTGAATATGTCTAATCAAATATTGTTTCCATCGAATAGAATTTTTCTAATTTAAAGAAATAAAGTTTTTTTTAATTAAAAAAACTTGCTTTTGTTATAAAAAAAATTTCTTTAGACCAAAAAAATATTTTATTGGACGTGTTCAGTACTAGATTTCTTTGAATTAAGACATCTTTTTTCTCAGTGTAGGAAACCGTGCTTTTATATATTTTCATATTTATAAGTGACATTTTTGAAATACAAACTAAAATATTATAACCATATTATATAACATTTATCTTTTAAAATTTTCTGAATATAAAGAGAATGCTGAGATTTATGAATATCAAAAAAGAAAGTTTTTTGTTAAAAGAATTTCGAAAGGTTTCAAAAGAACCAAAATTTTTTTTAACATATTTGGAAAGATTTTTCATTTTGAAAAATTAATTTGAAGGGAAAATTGAAAAAGCTTTTAAAACATTTCAAATGATTTCGTAAAATTTCGAAAGAAAATTTAGAAATTTTTAAAGCAAAATTTTTTTAATTTCCAAGAATACAAAATTTTAAAATATATATTAAAGTAAGTTTGAAAGATATTTCTAAGTTTCAAATCGATTAAAAAATAATTTATATATCAAAAGGATTTCAAAAACTTGAAAAAAATTGAAAGTGATTTTTTAAATTTATTGTTTTTAATAATTTTAAGAGAATACTTATTATTTTAAAAAATTTCAAATAAAATTTAGATTTTTAAAGACTTTGATATTTTTAAGATAAGTAAATTTTTAAAAAGATTTTTAGGAAAATTTGTAATTTTTTTTTTTTATGAACAATTAATTTATAGTTTTTCAATTTATTTCAAATGATTTTATACATTAGTGAAAAACTATCTGGAAGACTGTAAGGCAAGTTTTTAAAGATTTTTTTGTAAATATACAGAACAAAATTGATTTAATTTTGCAGAAATAAGAAATTTTAAGAAAAATTCGAGTAAGTTAAAAAAATATTTAATAGTTTTAGAAAGACTGAAAAATAATTTCAAACTTGGATAAATTTTAACAAGCATATACAGCAAAAACTAAATTTCAGGATCTAACAAATTTCTAAAAAAAATTCAAATCCGTTTAGAAGATATTATAAGGAAGTTTTCAAAGAGTTTGAAAACTAAATTAACAATTTGAAAAGAGATAAGATTTTTTAAAACAAAATCTACATTCAAGAAGGTTCTGATAAAACATTTTGAAGCTTCTGAATGATTTTGAAAGGTTTTAAGATAATAAAGAATTTTTCTTAAGATTCCTGGAAAAAAGCCGAAATGATATTGATTTTAAAAAAATAATTTTAAGATTTCGATGAAAAATTTCAAAGGTTTTTGGGAATTTTGAAAGGTTTCAAGAAAATAACAAACATTTCTTAAAATTCATGTGAAAATTTTTAATATTCTTTTTCTTTTTAATTAATTTTTAAAGAAAATTAATTCTTTTTAATATTTTAAAAGATATATAAACATGCAAAAAAAATCTGAAAGATTTTTAAGCAATTTTTTTAATTTTTGAATATTTTTCACAATTTTAGGTTTAATTCGAGTCAGGTTAAAAGATATTTAAGAATTTTAGAAGTTTTGAAGAAATAAACAATATTTTCAAGCTTTGAAATTAATTAATAAGTAATTAATAATTATAATTTAACAAGTAATAATAATAATTCACCCAGGAGAAGCAGGAAAAGACAGTGAATTTATTTTTTGACCAGGAATTTTACAAAGGGCTAAAAAAATCGGTTCAACTTTGATGTCAATTGTTTTTTAATTAATGTTTCATTTGAAGATTCGTAAAATTTAGTTTTAAAGACAAAAACAATTAAAATTTAGATGTATCAAACAAATTTGAATTTTTTAATTAAGATGAACAACAATTACTTAATATTTAGAAACGTCTGATTGTTTATTTAAAATCAGTAATTATAAATTAAATATTAAAAGCTAAAAAAACTAAACTGAACGTTACAATCTTAATTGCTCTATTAAACAAAATTTAATTTATGAGTCAACTTGTTGAATTTTAATGAATAAATAACAATTGAACGTCTATTATTTTTTGAAAAAAATTCAAAATTAATTTAACATTGAAATTTTCAAAGGTTTCAGACGAATAAAAAACATTTCCTTGGAAAATTAAAAATGACATATTTTTAATTTGGCAGGATTTTAAAAAAAGGTGTAGGAAAAATGTTAGAAAAAATTCGAAATCGTTTAAAAAGATGTTCAGAAGTTCTGAAAAAATTTTAGAAATAATTTAAAAGCTCAGTTTTTATTACTTCAAATGGAAAAATTTTCTTTGGCTAAAACGGCCACCCTGTAATGACTTTTTTAATAATTGAAAGACTTTTACACTTCAGAAAAATTTAAAAATTTAGATTCATCGATATACAATTTTCCTACAACTTGCCTCAGTCAGCAATTAATTATTTATTTATTTCATTAATTAATTATTATAAGTAGATTTCAGTTTCTTCATTATTTTTTTTAAACAGTCGCTTTTGTGAACTCTTTATAAATCTAACAGTTTGGAATACTACAATTATGATAATAAAAAGAGTCTTATCGGCGTAGATTAGACTATAATAAAACGATTATCATTAGAGTTAACCAAGCGTGGCAAGGATCGGGAATAGTGAAAGGGAGCGTGCAGTTCAGAAGTTATTGGATACAAATCATAATTACATAACGGCAAATTGTTCTAATCATCTCGTCGAAATAAGAGATCCTCCAGGTAGAGTTGAGACACAAACTCACAAATTTTTTTTGTTACCAAAAAGATGAATCTTTAATAAAATGTATGAATTTTCATAAATATAAATAAATTTTTTGCTCAAAAAGACACCTTTTCAATGAAAATGATAAATTATTAACCCAAAAACCGAATTTGTAACAAAATAGTTCAACAAAGATTATTAATCTTTCGACCAAAAAGTGAATTTTAACCAAATAGTTGAATTTCTAACCTTAAACAAATTTCCAACCAAGAAGATTATTGTTCTATCAAAAAGACGAATTTTAAACAACAGCAAAAATCAATTTTCAGTCACAGAAATAAATTTCTAACGAAAATGATTAATCATTCACCGAAAATAATGAATTTTTAACAAAAATATTGAATTTTTAACTGAAAAGTTGAATTTCTAACAAATGAGATGAATTTTCAGTCAAGAAAATTAATTTTCTAGCAAAAAAAGACGAATTTTCAAGCAAAAAGATGAATCTTCAACCATGAAGATTAATTTTATACAAAAAATTACCTTTTGATCAAATATACTAATTTTCAATCAAATAGTTAAATTTTCAACTAAAAAACAACTTTTAAACCAAAAATCGAATAGGCTAAGAATATTAAAATTTTACCAAAAAAGACTAATTTTCAACTAAAAAGATGAATTGTCAACCACGAACATTGATTTTCTACAAAATATATGAATTTTGTTTAATTGTTGAATCATCAACCAAAAAATGTTAGTTTTTAATCAAAAATTGAATATGTTAATTTTTAGTTACGGAAATTATTTTCAATTTTCAGCCTCGAACATTAATTTTGTACAAAATACGTTTTCAATGAAAAACTGAATATTTTAATTTTTAATTATGGACATTATTTGCAATCAAATAAAGAAGAATTTTCAACAAAATAGTTCAGTTTTTAAAGACAAACAAATTTTTTTATCAAAAAATGAATTTTCCACGAAATATTTGAATTTTAAACCAAAAAAATACATTTTTAATCACGAATATTAATGTTTCACCAAAAAAGGCGCATTTTCAACTAAATCTGTATATGAATTTGACAAAAGTGGAATTTTCAAAGTGTAAATTTTAAATTAAACATGAAATAGTTAAATATTTAGTTAAAAAAAAATTCGAATAAACAAGACTAATTTTAAACAAAATAAATCAATTTTTAGACAAAGAAATACATTTGTAAAAAAAAGATGAAACTCCTCACCCAAGAAAATAAATTTTCGACCACGAAAATTAATTTAGTACCAACAAAATTAATTTTGGACCAAATACATAAATTTGTAATAAAAAAGTTGAATTTTTAACTCTAAAATATCAGTGTTCAATCAAAGTTCGAATAATTAAATTTATTTAAAAAAATTAATTTTTAATCTAACAAAGACCGAGTTTTCAACAAAATACTGTAACCATGACGATAAATTTTCTACCAAAAAAATACTAATTTAAAAAAACATGAATTTTAATATTTCTATTTTCACATATTTCATACAGTTTTAATATGTTTCTACTTCATGCTATTCTCTTCCTCATATTA
>NC_046666.1:48944102-48946754 GCF_010883055.1 Belonocnema kinseyi | reverse complement strand
TTTCTGGTAAAAAAATTTTTTAATAACGAAAATTTGTTTTTAAAGCCCACATGCTTTAATAAAAGTGATGAAAATTGTATTTATAATTTTTTAAAAATTGAAAACTGAAAGAACAATAGGCAAAAAAGAATGAGAAACAAAATCTAGATCTGCAAAATTAAGCGTTTTTGGAATTATATTGTCAAAACTAAACAATTTAAAATTTAAAAATATCCTAAATTAAACATGTTAGTCGTTAAAAATTTTAGGATGAACAATTTAAATTATTTGAACTGTACAAAAAAAGATTTGTTTAAAATAGAATACAATTTTATAATGATAAATTATAATAAATTAAATTTAAAATAAATAAAATCAAAATTTTAAAAATTCATAATTTTTGTTTAATAATAACAAAACGTAAAATTTAAATCTATATAAATTTTATGGTGGGAAAAGCAAGTTAATAAACCTTGAACTCCTGAGTCTCTCGGATTCCCGCGCAAAAGCCACGTGGTTTTCTCCCACCAGGAAAGCATTCTAGTATGGGACGGTATACGCGCGATGTTGCAGTAGGTGTTACGTACCTTGGGGAGTAACCACGTTCAATATAAACCAGCCAGGAACAGCACTGTAACCGTAACGTTGACGTTTACGACGGCGAAATCGCAGCTTTGGTCGTTTTCACCCCACCCACGCCATTCCAAGGTTATCGTCAGCCGTATACTCAGTCGATAATGCAGGTTCCTGCTTCTGTGTTGGTACTTGCTCGGAATAAGATCGTTTCCCCGGCACTCTACGATGCCTCGTTTTCTTCTCCTCGAGTGCGCCCTTCGCCTGACGATCAACTTACTTTTATTTGCCAATAATCGTTACCTACAAATCTTCCTATCTTGGATTAAGTTTGCCCATCTTTATTAATTGAGCGAGATTGAAATTAACGATTCTGTGATTTATAGGGATATTGATTTCCTAAAAAAAATTCAAATTGGAGGGTATTTAAAATTCTGGATATGGGTTTCAAGGTTATTTGTATAAGTTGCTGGGCTCGCAACTGAAAGGGGAAGTAGCAGGATTTTTTAGAGAGGAAAAAAACGGGAATTGAAGAATTATTTTTTTGGTGAATTTTTATTTTGAGTAGGAGAATCTTTACAAACAGTCTAAATTTAATATGAAATCAGATACAATTATTTATTCAAATTTTGATTTAAATTTTCTAATTAAATTTAAAAATTTCTATTTTAATTTTAATTTTCAATTTATTTCCGAGAATTTATTTCATATTTGCTGCAAATGCTTATTATAATAATTAATTTAATAAATGAAGCATCCAAAATTGTGCAAATAAAAATTAAACGATTTTGAACATTTTTATAAGAGACTTGAGATTTTATCCAAATGCTGTTATTCAAATTTAAAATTGTACAGTTTGAATAATTAACATTTTTCATTTTACAATTTTGAAAGATTAAAATGTTTAATTTAGGATATTTTTAAATTTCAAATCGTTTATTTTTGAAAGTATAATTTCCAAATCGTTTAATTTTGCAGATCTAGATTTTTTCTCCCATTCCTTTCTTTTTCCTATTTTTTCTCATTTTTCAATGTCGATTTCAATTTTCAGTTGAAATTTCGTTTTTCAAGTTCAATTTCTAATTTCAATTTTTTATTTCAATTCTCAGTTTCAATTTCAATTTAAAAATATAATTTTCAATTTTTTATCTGTTTCAGAGAATCTATTTCACATTAATTGCTATCAATAAATTTATAAATAACGCATTCAAAACAAAAAATTAATAACAAAATTATTTTAAAAATTTGCATACGACATTTCATGTTTGATGCAATTAATACTATTTAAATTGAACATTGTATAGTTTGATTAATTCAAATTTTGCATTGTACAAATGTGAAAGATTAAAATGTTCAATTAGGGACATTTTTAAAATTTTAAGTTGTTATTTTTGAAAGCATAATTCTAAAATCGGCCCATCTTGCAGGACCAGCTTTTTTCTTTCTTTTCTATCGTTTCCCTCTTTATTTTTTCAATTTTAAATTTCAAATAGCAATTTCAAATTTCGATTTTTAGTTTTCAATTTACAATTTCATTTTCTATTAAAAATTTACATTTTCAATTGATTTTAGAGAAGTTATTTCGCTGTTTGCAAATGATTATTAGAATTAATAATTTTATAAATGAAGCATTTGAAATTGTGCAATTGAAAATTTTAATATTTTGAAATTTGGTATGTGATACTTGAAATTTTATACAATTTCTATTATTCAAATTTGAAATTATGTACAGTTTGAGTAATTCAAAATTTTAATGGTGTAATTTTTAAAAATTAATAATTTGAATTAATTTGAATTAAAAATTTGAATTACAATTTTTGATTTAAGTTTTCAATTTCAATTTCAAATCAAATTCCGATTTCAATTTTAATTTTTCAAAATTCAATTTTAATTTTTTATTCATTTCAGCGAAGTTATTTCAATTTTCTTGCAAATGCTCATTAGAATTAATAATCTTATAACTGACGCATTCAAAAGTATACAATTTGTAATGAAACTATTTTTAAGTATCAAAAACTTTTAAAATCGAATGATTTGAAATTGAAAATTCGACAATGCGTCTTATTTCAATTTCAACATTAAATCTATTGAATTATAAAT
>NC_046666.1:48918838-48944002 GCF_010883055.1 Belonocnema kinseyi | reverse complement strand
TGGAAATCCTAATAGTTGTACAATTCAGAATTTAAAACATCCTTAAATGCATAATTTTCGCTCTATGTTTCAAAAACAAATTTTAATTTGAATCCCTTAACACTTGATCAATTTTCAATGATTTCATTTTTAAATTTCAACTCTAATTTTTATTATTTTACAAATTTACAATTGCTAAGGTCTAAAATACGTTTAAAATTTTCAATTCAAAATTATTGAATTTTAATCATTTCAAGTACCTATGTTTCAAATTTTCAGTTGTGAATGTAGTATATACAGAAATCTTTTTTCCTGTCTTAAAAATTAAATTTTGCTCAATTCTAATGACTTGAATTTTGGAAGCATGCAATTTTAAATACTTCTAATGGGAGATTGAAAAAGAATGGTGAAAAGATTATAAATTTTTTTATCAGATTTTATTGGCCACTCTTTTTATTTTAAATTATTAATTAATAATGAACCTATAATGTACTAATTATTTATAATTACGACGGTGTTTATTAAATTTGAAAAATGCGCAGTTTCTCTTAAATTAATCGCGCATATTTAAATCGACGTTATGTAATTGCCTCGTGAATATTTATCAGCTCTCCGAACGTACGTAATTAGTCTACAAAATATAATCCGAGGTAATTTATTATGAGAGGATGGCTTTTTTTCGCTTAGCCTGTTAACATCATACATTTTGTGTAAATTAGGAACACCCAAAGTGAAAGTGGATCAAAAATGTTGTCGCTTTATATAACAATTAAAAAATTATCCCCTCGTGGATTCACCATCCACTTTAATAATGTTGATCCTTCACATTACTACCTCTGAAAATCAAACTCGATTTGAAATATAATTTCTCTATTGGAATAATTTATTAATTAAAGTTAACGTGCTGAATTCTCGAAAAAGAAACCAAGAATCCAACGACCAAATTTGGACAACCAGCATAAACAAAATAAAAAATAAATAAAAAAAAGAGGAAAGAAAAATGAGAAGGCAAACAACCAAATGACCTTCCTTCTCTTTTTTTATTTCTTTTGTCTTTTTTATTTTTATTATTATCAAATTACAATAAAAAAAAGCATTTGTAAAAAATAATCGTCAACGTTTCAGCACTCTTAAAAAGGCAAAAAAATTTGAGCAGCTAGGAACAGCAACGAAAGCACGATGCTCCTCTCCCTGATAAAGTTTGTCCCTGATCGTGGTTTCGTTGCTGTTCCTACCTGCTCAAAACTTTTTCGCCTTTTTAAGGGTGTTGTATGAGTGATGAAACTTTGGTGATTATTTTTTACAAATGTTTTCTTCTTGTAATTTTAATCTTTTTTTTTAAATTACAACTTGATTATTGGACGTTAAATAGGATTTTCAATTTGAGTTTAATATAATTTAAATTTCTTACATTTCAATTAAAGTTCAAAAACAAACAATTTTATAGCTGTGTCAACATTTTGAGAAATGTCAGTCTGATGCGTGTTTGAATCGTTGCGTGTTGTATGGCACTGAATACCAGCCATAGGTAAGATGCGTGGAGAAGACTCGCAGATGTGAGCAACTGAGCACACCTTTAAGCTCGACCTAAAGAGGCAGTCCAAGTGGGTGCGCTCACTCATGCATGAGCTCAGGGGTCTTCCATGTGTTGCTCCGTGGCCCGGATGGCGGATGACGTACGAGCAGTTCTGTATGACTTACTACGCCCTTTTCCCTTCTCCATGCCCGTCCTTTCTTCCTACAACTCGTCCAAAAAACATCGGACCTCTCAAAAATGCATGGCAACTGCTCCAGGCTGGGGCTTCCGACTAAGAACCGATTCGCACGTGAAAAAGGCCTCGCAGGAGATACGTGTGGGAAGGAACGTTAATTCACCGCCTTGTACTTTGGTGCTTCTCTGACGCTGAAAACAAGAAGCATTCGTTAGATGGCCAGTCCCTTATTTGGTCCCTTACACGTCTCCCAGTCAAAATACCAAAAGATTGATTAACTTTTGATTCAAATTTTTTCTGAAAAAGGATTCCTAGGCTGGGAATCGAACCACAGAACTTCCGATTGCTGGTCGGATGCTTTTCCATGAAGCTACTAGAGAGATAGAAAGAAGAATCCTTTTTCAGAAATACAGCATTATTTTTCTAGGTGTTAAAAGTCAAATTTTTTTATCTTTCCAGACTAGATGGAGTTATGAATTAATATTTTTTTTTTTTAAAAGATCTTCTTTGTTCCGCTGGGAATCGAACCACAGAACTTTCGATTGTTGGTCGGGTGCTTTTTCCCTTAAGCTACTAGAGAGATTTATTGTAAGAAATTTATTTACAAAATTTAGACAGGGAATTTCAGTGAAGAAATAACATTTTTAGTAATTGTTATAGGGAATTTCCGTGAAGAATTATAATTTTCTTTTTAGGTTCACTTTAGAACAGGCATTTTTGTTAGCAACTATAATTTTTACTTTAGAATAGAAACTTTCCGTCAACAGTTATAATTTCACTTAGAACATGGATTTTTTTACACGGGATGGAAATTTTGGGAATAATTTTTATTTTAATTTAGAAAAAATCAATTTAAAAAGATCACTTTTCCAAGTCAGAATATGTAAAAATTTGAAGTATCCCTCTTCCAAATTTTGAAAAAAGGGAGTTACTATATTTCTGAATTTTAATGGAAAATATTGCAAGTAAATATAATTCTGACTTGGAACAGGAAATTTTGGAAATGATTTTAATTGTGACTTGGTATTTTTGACACAGAACGGCAAATTTTGAAAAACAATTTTTTTTCTGATTCATAAAAACGGAATCTAAAAAAAAATCCTTAGTCAAATTCAGAATTTGACAGATTTAAGAGATTTCTTGTCCCAGATCAGAGTTTGTTTAAATTAAAAAATTAATTTTTTCACTAGAACAATTATATTCCCCCTGTTTTAAATTAAAAATCTTTGCAGTTTGTTGAAATGTTTAGAAATCTCGTGAAATCTTTGAAAATCGTTTAAATTTAGAGTTAAAAATCATCGGCTTTATTATTGAATTCGGTATCTGTTAACTTTTTATTGAATAAAAAACTTGAAATTACAAAAATTATTTTTCTTATAAACGATTTCATTTCTTTGCAACTACTTATATGTATGCCAAACCTCATGAACTGAATGAGCAATGTTTAGTTTTACTGTCTTTTTTTTAATCCAAAGGAATTGTTATTTTTTTAAAGCAAATTTAATAAATAAATACAAATTTTTTTCCATTTTTAACCAGCAGATTCCTTTTTTTTAAGTGAATAAATTTTAAACTACTTGGAAAAATGCTTAGTCCATGATACTTCATTAACGAAAAATAATTGTCTATTATTTGAACAATTTTGTCAAAACAATTCAAAAATTAACTATCGCCTATTAAATTAAACTATATAAATAAATTCTGTTTTTCGTCAATTTTCAACCATCAGTTTCAATTGTTGCAATAACCGAATTTAGTATAACTTGGAAGCATCCTTCGCTTATCATATTTTATTAAAGAATAATAATTTTTTAAATAAATAAACAATGTTATAAATAAATTCATGACTTCTGGGTATAGTGGTCTTTCTATTTTTAATCCATATTTGCATTTTCAAATCAAATTTATTTAAATAAATAATAATTTTTTTGGCTCACAAAGTCTCATAATACATACGGTTGTTTCTTATTCATTGTCTTGTCAGTTTAAATAATTGTTTATAAAATAAACAATTGTTGTTCGTTAATAAAGTATCATAAGCGAAGAATTTTTCCAATTAATTAAAATTATATTATTGACGAAAATCTGCATTTGTTTAACAAATTTGTTTAAAAAAATAAACAATTACTTTGGATTTTCTAAATGAAATACTCATAATTATTTTTACGTATATCCCGAATAATTTTTTTTATTTGGTAACCTTCTGAATATTATTCTAAATAAGTTTGTTCACCGATATAATAATGTTGCACGTGAATATACGTAGTTGCAAAAAGTTTATAAAAATATAAATAAAAAAATTTCAATTTAAACGTACTATTGTGAATAAAATTAGGTTCAAATTTATTTCAGTGATGTCTACAATCATTTTATTGCCATACTTATTGCTTTTACGTAATGTATTTGTCATTTTTATAATAACAAGTAATTAACTCATTATATTGCTTAAAGAGCTTCGATCACGGGTTAAACATTTTTGTTTTAAATTATAATAATTGAATAAGTTAATTAATGAATTATTACCAAAATTAAGATTAGTAAATGAATAAAAAATAGGGGATGAGACAGCCAATAAAGAAATATTTAGTTTTCTGGGGCTACCCTAAATCTACTATTAGCTTTGAACAATGTTTTAAAAGTTTTTTTTTCAGCGAAATAACGGTTTATGATCTACTAGTCTAAACAAAAATAGGTATAGTCTTTAAGAATCAAAAATTTCTCTAGAGCTTCGCTGGGATTCGAACCCAGGTCTACAGATTTTCAGTCTACTTAGTGGTTCAGTAGCTTAGTGGTTCAGTAGCTTAGTGGGTCCGTAGCTTACTGGGTCCGTAGCTTAGTGGGTTAGACCACCAGACCGGAAATCTGTAGACTTATATTTGAATCCCAGCGGAGCTAGAGCCGAATTTTTTTTAAAGCTAAAAAATATAACCATGCTTTAGGCCAGCAGATCAGAAACTGAAAAGCTAGTAAACTGAATTAGCAGAAAAAAAATGTTTCACTACGCTAGTCGACAACATAACATCAAAGCTCAATGTTTCAAACTTTTTTTCCGGACCTAGAACATATTTCCGTGTTTCCCCAGAGTAATTTCAGCAAACGAAAAAACGAAGCGTAACGCGCCGTTGAGGCGCTGATCGCGCAGTGAGCCAGTGGAGCGGTGTGCTCAGTTTGATGGACGAGCTGTTCGCATGTACGACCAGGGCTAGCTCGGGTTCTACACCGGCCATTCGCTATCTTGCTGTTTTGCAAATTTCATGCCGCAAGAGTTATGGCTTCTGCGGCCACTATTAATTTTCTCCGCGCTGTCGTCAGAATTCCTATCAATTAAAGGACGCGTCGCGCCAATAAAGAAAATTCCAAGTTTTCTAGAACCCCATTCTGTGAACTTTGATGCTGCAGGGAATTGAGTGGAATCGGATAAGACTTTCCTGCTCATGAGGAGCAACTAGCCTCTGCATCTCCTCCCTCTCATCTCGAGATTAATGCTGCGTTTAAGAAATTATATAGCATACATGCACGAGACATCGTTTTGTGAAAATAATGTATCAGAAGTCGACTATTATTAAAAACACATTATAATAATTTATGCGATTATATCTTTAATAACATCGTATTATTGTGAGTTATTATCTCATGAGGATTTATGATTATAAAGAATTATATCAAAGTATATGTTGGTTGATCAATTTTATCCCGAAATTGGATCAAAATTATATGCAAAACGTTTGTACAGATTTTTTATTTCTTTTTTCATCAAAAAATTGTACAACACGATGATTTTGAGGAATGGCTCAATTAAATAAATCGAAAGAAACATTTTTCAAAAGTAAGGAAAGTAATTTCCAGAGACATAGACATTTATAGCCCAATACGGGAAAATTGAAAATTTTTTTCCACCCTGAAATTCAAAATTTTCTTTGATTTTTAAAAAATTAGTTTACAAGGTTAAATACTCTTTGTTTCAGAATTAATCCTTCTGGGCTAAACTTTTTATTATTTATTTAGAAAATCAGATATTTTTTATTCAACAATTTTGTTATAAATTAATTCTGTTTTGTTTAAAAATTCTATTTTTTGTTGTTGAAACTTCGTCTTTTTTAGTTTTAACTCGGTTTAAAGTACAACTGTTTAGTTGAAAAGTAAATTTTCTATGTCAAAAACTGATTTTTTGTGATTCAAGATACAACATTTAAATTGAAAATTCATCTTTTTACTTCGAAATATATTTTTTAAATTGTTCTTTGTTTATTTAACAATGCATTTTTTAAATAAAAATTTAACTGTTCCATTTGGGATTGAAAATTTTTTTATTTAGCTTAAAATTCAAATATTTTCTTAAGAATTCATATATTTTGCTAAAAATACATCTTTTTGGCAGAAAATTAATCTTCTTTGATAAAAATTCATTAAAAACATTTTTTAGTTAAAAATTAATTTTTTAACTTAAAATTTAGTTTTTTCATTTTGGGTTGAGAGTTATCTTTTTTACTTGAAGATTTATAGTTTTTAGTTTAAACATTTCTTTTGTAAAAAATTCGTCGTTTTTGGTTTAAAATGAATCTTTTTTGTTGAAAACTCAACTCCTACATTGAAAAGTCATATTTTAGTTAACAATCTACTTATTCCTCGAAAATTTATATTTTTTTTTTGCAAATTTATTTATTTGATCAAGATTCTACTTTTTTGTTAATTTTTTTCTTTTTTTAGTTGAAAATTAATTTTTTCAACTGAAAACTCAACAATTTAGTTAAAAATTTACCTTTTTAAATGAAAATTGAATTATTGAGTTAAAAAAAGTTCGTTTTTTAAAATGAAAATTCGTCTTTTTTTGGTAGAAAATGACTCTTCTTGGTTGAAAAATTAACTATTTGGTTAGAAAGTTTTTTTTAACTGATAATTCAACAATTTTAGTTGAACATTCATCATTTTAGTGGAAAATTAATCTTTTTGCTTGGTAAAATACCACTATTTTATTGAAATTTTTTCTTTTGTCGAAGACTTAAGTTCATGATTAAAAGTTTAATTCTTTTGGTGAATATTTATTTTTTTGGTTAAAAATTTATTATTTTATTTAAAAATTCAACTATTGAATTAAAAATCATAATCTTAGTTGTAAATCTATCTCTTTTGGAATTATTATTCGGCATTATTTTTAATTGAAAATTTAACCGTTTCTTGGAAAGTCGTTTTTGAGTTGAAAATTCGACATTTTGGCATAGAGATTCATTTCTTAGGTTGAAAATTCAATTATTTTGCCAGGAATTATTTGGTTCCAAATTAACTTTTTATACTAAAAATGTAACTGTTTATTTATTAATCGGCACTCTTTTTAGCTGAAAATGCAACCGTGTCCTTGAGAAGTTGTTTTTGATTTGAAAAATTCGCCATTTTGGTATGAAAATTCATTCCTTAGGTTGAAAATTCAACTATTTTGTTGTAAATTCGGTTTTTAGGTTAATAAATAATTTTTTTATCTGGAAATTTAACTGTTTGGTTTAAAATTTATGCATTTTATAAAAAATACGCCTTTCTTGGTCAAAAATTAATCTTCTTTGTTCAAAATTCATCTAATTAGTTGAAAATATAACTTCTTAGTTGAAAGTTGAACTACTTTTTAAATAAAATTTTGTTTTGGTTGATTTTTTAAAATTGATAATTCAACAATTTTGTTGAAAGTTCTCATTGTTCTTGGTTGAAAAAATAAGTTTTTCACTAATAATTTAATAATTCCATTTGTGGTTTAAAAATGATATTTTTTAGTTAAAAATTCATTTACTTTGTTCATATGCAACGTTTTTATATTCCGGTATTTACTACGATATTATTATAAACATATTTAATCTAATATCGGTTTTTACATTTTTGTTTCAGGTAAGAATTGTAATTCCATTCTGAAGGAAGTTAAAAAGTTAACCCGGAGAGTAAGTAGACTCTATGAAAAAAGTGGAATTTATTTTTAAACAATAAATTTAGATTGCGATACAACTTATTAGGTGGAAGTAAATGGCTTATTAAATTCCTCTTAGTGCATTTTCTTGATGTCGAATAAATATCATTCTCATCGAAAACTTTCCTCGTTTTTATTTTGCACCTTCTGCTCCCGTATGATTACGATTAATGAAAAAGCGGAGATATTTAAAGTCTAAAGACAAGCGCCAGGCGCTGAATGCAAATTACCGGCATTGCTACCTAATTGATAATCGATATATGAATATAGATTAACAGCCTGGTGGATTTATGGGAAACAAAAAAGCAAAAAATACTTCAAAAGTGGGTAAAAACCATAATTGTAACAAATTTATGGGGTACTAAAAATTCAGTTTCCATGAGAATTTTTTACTATGAATATCAATCTTATTTTTCATCAACATTTATGAGGTAGGATAGTGTAGTAAGTTTCTCTAATATTTATTTTGCCAAAATGCATGTCACTGAAGAAGAAATTCAAATTTAAAATTCTCATGGACTGATTTTGAATTCTGTGCCATCATTTTCATGAAATTTTTGTTACGTTATGATTTGATGAAGTGCGAATTATGATAAACGGCTATTTGTATTAATGAATTTCAGATTATGTGGATGCAGGCCACTCGGAAGAATAAAAATTATGTCAAATGATAATTCGGATAATTGAACTTTTTTTTTAATGATCAGATTTCAAAGATTTAAAATTTTTTTTAAAGTTTCAAAAAATTTGGGAAGATTTCTAATGATTTCAAGGGTTTCAAGCAAATACAAAATGTTTCACAAACAAAGATTAAAGAAAGATTTCACAAATATTTCAAAGATATACAAATATTTTAAAACAATTGCAAATATTTTAAGGATTTCAGAAACTTTATTAAAAATTTAAAAGATTACAAAAGATTTGATAAGGTTTTTCAATATTTTAATGTAATTTCGTAACAATTTCATAAAATTTCAAAAGAATACAAGAATTTATAAGATTTCAAATAGGATACAGTGAATTGGACTTTAAAGTTTTCAAAACATTTCAAAATTTTAAATAATAAAAAAAATGTTAGAATATTTTAAAAACGATTTCACAACGATTTTAAACATTTCAATGCTTTCAAACGAATACAAGAGATTTTAAAAAATTTTCACAAATATTTCAAAGAATCTATAAGCATTTCAAAGATCTCGAAAAGGGTACGCAAAAATATAAAACACTTCAAAGATTTTAAGCGACGTCACATTGTTTTAGAAAATATTAAAAAATTTGAAAAAGTTTACAAATATTCTAATGATTTCAAATAAATACAAAAGACGTATAGGAAAGGTTTCACAAGTATTTCACAAGTATTTATAAGGATTTCCCAAGGTTTCAAGAATTAAAATTTTTTTTAAAGATTTCAAAGTTTTCAGGACATTTCAAAGGTTTTAAACAATTTCAAAAGTTTTCAACAAATTATAAAAGATTACAAAAAATGACAATGGTTTCAAACAAACACAGAAGTTTTCACAAAGATTAAAGAAAGATTTCACATAAATTTTAAAGATTTAATCAAGATTTCAAAATATTTCAAAACATTTCACAAATATTTCAAAGAATTCAAGGATTTCATAGATTTCCCAGATATTATAAATTTTTTAAAAAGATTTTGAAATATTTCACAGAAATGTAAAGATTTCACAAAAATTTTAAATACTGCAAAATATTTTCACGAATTCTTAGATTTCAAAAAATTTCCCCAAGATTTCAAAAATGTCAAGGATTTCAAAGACTGTAGAAAGATTAAAAAATAATACCAAAGATTTAACAAGGACGATTTATGCTCGCAAAAAATTAAGATTTTGTTTATTTAGGATTTGGCTTTCTTTAGAATTGTTGACCAATAAAAAAATGAAATTCTTAATCTTTTACATGTATAGCAAACGTTTATTTTATTATTTAAAAAAAAAGTAACTAAAATTATGGCAAAGGGTAATAAAAACAAAAACTGTGATAAATAGTAACACAAGAAAATGAAAATTGCGGACAATCGGAATGCGGAAAAATAAAACGTATGCCTAATGGTAAAATTATCTCAAATGATAATTTGGAAAAATAAAAATTAGGGAAAATCGCCAGTCAATCAAATGAGTTTCGATCAAATAAATATTCATGCTAAAAGTAAAAAGAGGATAAAAGTTTAAAAGCCCTTTGAACCCTATGGGACGAAGGTGCAAAAGAAAAATTTGGTTTGACTCTGATGGGATTGAATCCCTATAATAAAAAGTGTGGGCAATGGGAATTCAAAAAAATAAAACCGCGGGCAATGGCAATTCAAATTGTGACAAATGGGAATTCGGAAAAATATAAGAAGGTAATTCGACATAATAAAAATTAATAAAATAAATATTTTTAGAAAAAGATTGGACAATAGTAATTCATAAAAAGGAAAGCGTGGGCAATGTTAATTTAAAAAAAAATGGTGGGCAATGGTAATTAAATAAAAAATAAAAGCGTGGGAAATTCTAGTTAAAAAAAAGGCTGGGAAAATTCAATTAAAAAAAAGTGTAGGCAATTGTGATTCAAAAAATAAAGTGTGGGCAATGGTGATTCAAACAAAATGTGGAAAATGGTAATTGAGAAAAATAAAAGCTTGGGTAATGGTAATTAAAAAAAAAGAGAATGGCGATAAATGGTTACTCTTTAGAATCAAATATGTGACCAACGGGAATACGGAACAAGTAAACTCATTCCTAATGTTAATTCGGCATAATAAAAATAAATGAAATAAATATTGTTGTTATGAATAATTAAAGGACACACGTATAAAAGCGTTTTGAAACCGTTGGAATAAAGTTGTAAAAAAAATTTGGTTTGACCTGTATGGAAATGAATTTCTCTGAAGCGTGGGCAATGTTAATTCATACAAAGAAAAGCGTGGGTAATGGTTATTAAAAAAAAGTATGGACAAGGGTAATTTAAAAAAATAAAAGCTTGGGCAATGGTAATTCAAGAAAAATAATGGCGATAAATGTTAACTCAGTAGAATTAAATAATTGACCAATAGGAATTCGAAAAAAAGTAAACTCATTCCTAATAGTAATTCTGCATAATAAAAATGAACAAAAAAAAATGGTCGCTATAAATAAATTGAGGATTCATGTATAAAAGCTTTTTGAAACCGTTGGAATGAAGTTGCAAAAAAAATTTGGTTTGACCTGGATGAAAATGAATTCCTATGAAGCGTGGGCAATGTCAATTCAAAAAATAAAAAATAAAGTGTGGGCAATGGCAATTCAAAAAGCGTGCGCAATGATAATCATAATAAAAGCGTGGGCAATAATAGTTCAAAAAGATAAAAGTGTTGGCAATGGTAATTCAACAAAATAAGAATGACAATAAATTTTAACTCAGTAAAATGAAAATTGTGACAAGTGGGAAATCGGAAAATTGAAATGATAACTAATTGTAATTCAACATAATAAAAATAAATAAAATAAATATCGGGTCTATAAATAAATAGGGGCTACATGTTTAAAAGCCGTTTGAACCTGATGGAATGAAGGTGCAAAAAAAAATTTGGTTTGACCTTGATGGGAATGAATCCCTAATAAGAAGCGTGGGCATTGGCAATTCAAAATGATACGTTGCGTAGAACCTCGTGGAATAAGCAATCGCAGGATCGATCGTCACTTCGTATGCAGGCTGTACCTAAATATCAGGATAAACAGGGGGATCGATTAGGCGACGCCTCATGGTGTCCTTTTATTTCATTCGCACGACCTGTATCGCATAATCATTGCGCCCGTATTCAATTAATAGTCTTGGGCAATGTAATCGGTAGGCCGATATTGCAAATAGATTTCGAAGTTCATAACTCGCTCTTTTTACGAAGGCAAACCTGCCTGGCTCCTGGAGCGGATGAGCGGCCATTATAAGCAGCACCTGCCACCCTGACTTACTTCGACCTGACCACAATGCCCGACCGACCGACCGACCGTTGGTCGATGAGTCCCTCTTCTTTTTCCATTGCGCAACTGCAGAAAGGTCATGTTCAGATCCGTAAATAAATGACTGTAGATCGGTTCGATCATGCGCGAAAATAGAGGCGATTGGCGATTCATTGATCGAGAAATCGATATTGTAATGATCGATCATTCAGTTGATGTTGCAGGTCAATATTGTTATTATTTAACTTGTTTGAGACTAGTTACTGGCTGAGTATAGTAATTTTTGCGGTTAAGAATAGGTTTGGTGTAAAAAACGTTATACGCATATTAAGTTAACCTTTTAGAAATCAGCGAATTTTTTTTTTCTAAAAATACATGTGGTATCGTTTTTAGTACGTTTTCAGATGACAAATGTTTTTGGTGGGAAATTAATCTTTTTGTTTACAAATCAATGTTTTCAGCTGGAAATTAAACTTTTTGGTTAGGAACTCTTGAATTTTATTAAAAATTCGTCGTTTTTGGTAGTAAATTAATCTTTTTCATTAAAAAATTAACAACTAGGTTTCAAAGTTGAATTACTTTTTTAAAACTACAAAAATAAATTTCTTTCTTTCTTAAAAACTCAACTTTTTGGTTAAGCATTTTTTTAATCTTAGTTGAACCTTCAAATTGTTGGTTGAGAATTCTTGGATTTTATTGAAAATTCATCTTGTTTTGGTGGTAAATTAATTTTTTTGTTTCAAAATTAATCTTGTTTAGTTGAAACGTCAACTTTTTTGTTAAAAACTCTTAGATTTGATCAAAAATTCGTCTTTTTTAGTTTAGATTTCTTGATTTTTTTTAAATTCGTCTTTTTCTGTAGTAAATTAATTTTTTAGTTCAAAATTTAAATTTGTGGTTGAAAATTCTTAAATTTGATTGAAAATTCGTTTCTGCGGTAGAAAATTTTTCTTTTTGGTTAAAAAAATTTAAAACTATGGTTTATAAAATTGAACTACTTTTCTAAAAATAAAAAACAAACAAATTTCTTTCTTTCTTTATTTAAAATTCAACTTTTTCTTTGAGAACTCTTGAATCTGGTTAAATCTTCGTTGTTGTTTTTTTTGTAGTAACTAAATCTTTTTGTTTAAAAATCCTTCGTTTTTTAGTTCAAAATTCAACTTTTTGGTTGATAGCTCTTGAATTTTGTTAAAAATTCGTCTTTTTTATGGTAAATTAAGTTTTTAAGTGAAAAATTTAACTCTTTGGTTGAGAATTTTTTTATTTCATTAAAAACTCTTCTCTTTCGGGGGTAAATTTATCTTTTTGTTGAAAAATTTTACGTTTTATTACAAAATTCAACTTTTTTATTCAGAATTCTTGAATTTGGTTGCAAAATTAATCTTTTTTGCTACTAAATTAATTCTTTTGTTTGAAAAGGCTTCTTTTTTAGTTGAAGATTGCACTTTTTGGTTCAGAATTATTGAATTTTCTTGAAAATCCATCTTTTTTGGTAGTAAATGAATATTTTTTATTTAAAAATTCAACTTCTTGGTTGAAAATTCTTGAATTTAATTAAAAAATCGTCTTTTTGGTAGTAATTTAATCTTTTTGTTTAAAAATTCATCTTTCTTAGTTGAAAATTTAATTTTTTGTTTAAAAAATTATCAATGGTTAAAAATTTAACTTCTAGGTTTTAAAGTTAAACTTATTTCTTCAAAATGCATTTTTTGGTTGGTGATACAAAATTTTAGTAAAAAATAATCTCTTTCGTCAGGAATTAAACTGTTTTGTCAAAAACTTCTTTTTTATTGAAAAATTACTTCAGTAATTTAAAATTTACTCATTAAATTCTTGGTCGAAAATCATTTTTTTTTTTTTTAGTAAAAATTCAACTTTTCGCTCACATTAAACTTTTTCTTTAACTTTATTTCTTTATTCAAATTTTTCTAGTTTATTTGAAATTCAAATTTCATATTTTTAATTTTATAATTTAACTTCTTTGTATAGAAAATTCGTCATTTTGTCTTGAAAGTTCAATAATTGAGTAAAAAAATCAACTATTTGGTAGAATTTTTTTTTTTTAATTATAAAATGATTATTTTTTATTTAAAAATTTAAATATTCCATGACTGATAGTAAAAAAATTTTCTATATCATTTTTGGATTGCTGGGTTAGGTCAATATAGTATACAAATTTAATAATATTTGCTGTATGTTTTCAAGGTTGTGAAATGGTGATTATTAAAAGCGATATTAAATTCATTAGGCTACTGGCTTTAATAATGACCCGTATGAATTTAAGTTGCAAAATAAACTAAAAACGAAAATAGGGCTTGTTACAATTCATTTACTGAATTCTGGAATAAAAAATGTATTAAAAATCTCTAATTAATTTTAAAATTGATTACAAAGTATGATGTCGATAAGGGATCTATATCTCGAAATGGGAAAAGCAAACATGTTTTATTTATCGACTAATCGTTTCTTTGCGTAATTTGATACATTAAAAAACTGAGTTTCATTATTTATAATCAAAGCCGCATCAAATTAAATTTGTCTAAACGATTATATTAAAAATTGTATAATTTTTATTTTGAAAAACAGCTTCAATTGTTTAATTCACTATACACCATTTTTTTTTTTTTAAAGAAAAAGAAAAAACTTTAGATGAAAAACAAAATTTAAAAGTAAAATATATAACTTTTCTGAACGGTATATTTGAATGAATGAAGTCTATATTTCAATGGGATATATTTTTACTTTCTGACGTAATCGTTACAGCTTGAGTGTCGGTTCAAATAACTCTAACTTGTCCCCTTCTGTTTGGAGACTTCGGAAGGGCCGAAAGCATTTTATTTTTCAAGTAGATGTTTGCACCGACTACTGCGTTGACATAAATTTTGTTATAGTATCTGATGAAAAATTGAACTAGAAAAAAAGGAATTTTAAAAAAATAGTGGAATTTTCAACTAAAGAGATAAATGTTTAACTAAAATAATGCATCTCCAACGAAATTTGGTTTAATTTATTAGATCAACTTTCAATCGAGTACTTGATTTTTCCACTAAAATAGTTGAATTTTCGAACCTAAAATTACTTCAATTTAATTCAATTTTCAACTAAAAAATTTAATTCAATTTTCAAATTAAATTTTTTTTAAAGAATAGTTCAGTTTTTAGCTCAAAAAGTAAAATTTTTTACCGAAAAAAAAGAATTTTCAATAAATAAGTTAAACTTTTTTACTAAAGTAATGGAATTTTCACCCAAAAAATGATTTTTTTGAAAAGTTATTGATTAAAAAAAAAAAATAATAATTCAACAGTAAAATCAACAAAAAATCGAATAATTATATTTTCAATTTAAAAAATTAGGTTTTTCCGAGAACAAAAAAAAGTAAGTTAAATTTTCAACTAGGAGATGAATTTTTAATTAAAATTATGCATACGTAAATAAAAAATGATTTTTTAACAAAGCAGTTCGACTTTCAAGAAAGTAGTTTAATTTTAAGCAATTTTCAATCAGCAAGATTAATTTTGCACCAATAAGAAGTTTTTCGAACGAAATGCATTAATTTTCGACTAATTAGTTGAATTTTTAACTAAAAAGTATGCATTTTTAAACTAATAGATAAATGTTTATCCTAAAAGGATATTTTTTGAACAAAAAATGAAATAGTTATATTTTCAATTTAAAAAATTAGGTTTTTACTAAAAAAAAGTATATTTGAAAAAATAGATTAAATTTTCAAAAAAAAAAAAACAAATAAATTCTTGACCAAAATGATTCTTCTCTAACAAACAAAAAAAAAATTGTTAGCGCATTAGTTCAGATTTCAATCAAGTATTTTAATTTTATAGCAAAGTAGTTGAATTTTCAAACGAAAAATCATTTTTTCACCAAATTCTTAAACTTGTAGCCCAATCATTGTATTTTTATTTAAAAAAAAAATGAATTTTCACCTGAATAGATTAATTTTCTAGAGAAAAAGACGAACTAAAAAAGTTACATTTTTAACCAAGTAGTTAAATGTTTAGCTTAAAAAGTTAATTTTTTAACTAAGGAGGTAATTGTGCTTCGAAAATTATGCATCTTGTATCAAAAATTAAATTTTTAACAACAAAAATTATGAGTTTGCAACCGAGGAGATTAATTTTTTTACTAAAAATTTACATTTTTAACAGAAACTGTTAATTTTCAACCAAATTGTTGAATTCAATTAGAAAAGACAAATTATAAACTAAATAGTTAAATCCTTAATCAGAAAAGTTGAATGGTTTTAACAAATAGTTGAATTTTGTACAAAAAAAATCATTTTTAAATAAACGAGATGAATCTTTAACTGAAAATGTTATGCTCGGATTCCAACCTATACAAAATTTAAGTTTAAATAAAAAACTGTTAAACAATATCAATTGAAGTTCAAATAAAAAATATTTAACTGGAATTATTAATATTTAACTAGATTAGTTAAATTTTCTGTTACAAAATAAATCTTTAACTAAAAAAACAAGGATTTTTCAACAAAATAGTTAAAAATTCAACCAAATAGATGCATTTTCAACTTAAAGGGCGAATTCTAAAAAAAAATAGACTTTTAACAAAATTTTTGAATTTTCTACAACGTAATTAATTTTTAATTAAAAGAGATGAATTCTTAATGGAAAATGTTATAGTCGATATTTTAACTAAAACAATTTAATTTTAAATACAAAAAAACAACAATTTGATCCAACAAAAAAAATATAACTAAAGATGAAATTTCAACAAAAAAGGTTTACTTTTCTATAAAAAAAAGCAACCGATTTTTCAACAAAATGGTCACATTTCTAACCAAAAAGATGAATTTTCGACTATTCTAGTTAAGGTCTCACTTAAAACATAAATTTGCAACCAAAAAACAAGGAGTATTTAACAAAGTAGTTAATTTTTTAATCAAAGAGATTAATTTTTAACTATATTGATGAAGTTCATCTTCAACTGAAATATTACATTTTCAGTTAAAAATAAATTGTCAACTAAATAACTAGGATTTTTCAACAAAATAGTTAAAATTTCAACCCTAGAGATGAATTTTCAACTGAAATGGAGAATCCTAAAAAAACAGACTTTTAACAAAATTATTGAATTTTCTACAAAGAAATTAATTTTTAACTAAAAGAGACGAATCATCAACAGAAAATGTTATAATCGATATTTCAACCTATAAAAAATATATAATTTTTAACCAAATATATGAATTTTTACACAAAACACAATAGTTTTTAACAAAATAGTTAATTTTCCAACCAAAGAGATAACTAAAAGAGATAAATCCGAAATGGAAAATGTGATAGTCGATATTTCAACCCATAACAAATTTAATTTAAAAAAAAAAAAATTTGATTCAACAAAAAAAGACAAATTTTTAACAAAAGAAATATACTTTTTAACAACTCGCCCTGTCCTTATATAATTTTTTCTATTAATAAATGAGTCGAGACGTCAGTTCGTTATAATTCTTCCGTGTACTTTATACGATTTTTTTTCTCTATTTTTTCCTTTCTTTATTTTTTTTCTTTATACGATTTTAACGATCGAGTGCAACGCTCAGGTTTTGACTTCGTAACTGACGCAGGCGAGTTACGAGATGCTTAACTGAAGCGCTTAATCGCGATACAATGCTGCCGTTTCTGCCGTACCGTGCATATTGATAAAACAGCGGCGACCGCGTGTGATGAATGTACGATACTCCATACAAGGGATTTTACCTTTTCTATAATAGGTGAGTGCGTTGTTCGGTGAGCGCCCCGTTTGGTGAGCGCGAAAATCGAGAAGAATAGCAAAGGATAAAATCGAATAAAAAAAAAAAATAAATAAAACAGAAACGTGGAAATAAGGAGAAAATTATGGAAATTCCTCTACTGGAATCATTCCTTTATTATTCAACGAAATAGAAAGAAATTATGAGTTTGAAAAATATGAACTTTTTTTCTCAAATCACTTTTTGGAGTTAAAGACACTGGGGTAACTTTTAGAAATAAAAAGATCACTTTCATTCAATTTTGTTTCAACTAAATTAATCCGCATCTATTTCTGAATTTTCTTGAATTCGTTTGAAATATTTTTGAGTTTTTTGAAAGATTTCTAATCTTTTTAATAGACTTTAATAATTTAAAGGGATTTTAAAAGATTTGAGGGTATTTTTGAAAATTCTGTGTATTTTTAAAGAGCTCTGACAAGTTTTAAAGCATTTCGAAAGATTTCGAGGTTCTTGAAATATTTTAGGGCATTTAAAAATATTATAAATAATTTTAAATAGACTCAAATATTTTGAAGGGATTCCAAGTGATTTTGATAGATTTAGGGTATTTCTTAAAATTCCAAGGTTCTTTTTAAAGAGCTTTAAAACATTTTCGGGGATTCCAAAAGATTTCAAAGAATTTGAAATATTCTCGGGTATTTTAAAAGATTTCGAAGAATATTGTGTATAGATTTCAATATTTTAAAAAGATATTGAATATTTTAAGACATTTAAAAATATTTTAAGCAGACAGAATCTAATGAAAGTTTTTATGTTACTTTAAAACATTTCAAGGGATTTTATAACATTTTCAAAGGATTTCAAGGATTTTAAGGGTTTTAAATATTTTAGAGTATCTTAAAGGATTTCAAAGAAATTTCCAAACAATTACAATAATTTTAAGAGATTTAGAACGATTTTAAAGATTTGAAGCTTTTTTAAATTCCATGGAATTAAAATACTATAGAGTATTTAAAAAAATGCAAAGGAATTTTCAAAAGTTTTACCAAATTTCAAGGGATTTTTAAAAAATTTTTATTGATTTAAAATTTTTAGTATTTTTGAAAGATTCCAAGAAATTTTGAATTGGTTTCAGTAATGTCACAGAATTTCAAAGAATTTTAATTATTTTAGAATATATTAAAAAACCGCAAAGAATTTTCAAGAACTTTTAAAAATGTTAAGGGATTTGATATATTTTAGTGTATCTTTAATAGATTTGAATTTTTTTCTTAATTACAAGGAATTTTCAATTGATGTAATTAATATAATGGAATTTGAAAGAATTAAGTATTTAAGGTATTTTCAAAGATTTCAAGAATTTTTCGAGAGCTTTGACAAGTTTCAAGGGACTTCAAAAGATTTCAAAGGATTTTAAATATTTCAGGGAATTTTAGACTATTCCTAGGAGTTTTTTTTATTGATTTCGATAATTTGAAGAGATATCAAAGAATTAAAAATATTTTAGGTATTTAAAAAGATTCGAAGTCTTTTTAATGAGATTTAAAAAAATGAAAGGCTTTTTCAAGAGATTTCAAAGTTTTAAGGAATTTCAAAGGATTTCAATGATTTTAAGGAATTTTAAAGACTCTCAAGGAATTTTAATAAATTTTCCAGGATATCAGAAAACATCAGGTTTCATAGAATTTTTTGTGATTTTATAATATTTTAATAATTTTCAAAGAATTTATTCACAAGAAGTGAGAGATTTCGTCGGGTTTCATAGATTTTCTTAGATTTTTAAATATTGTTTGCAATTAATTTGAATTAATTTGTCATTTATTTTGAATTCTTATTAATTTATTGTACATTCTTTTTAATTCTTTTTAATTCCTTTAATTCTTTGAAAATCTATTGGTTTTTTTTAATTCACGCGAATTCTTTTATATTCACTCAATTCTACTAAATTCAACGATTTTTTTGATTTTTTTAAATTCACTTTAGGTTTTCTAATTAACTGTAAATTCTTATGTATTTTTTCGAATACTTCTAATTTCTGTTAAATTCCGCTAAATTCACTTTAATTTTACAGAAATAAATGGATTTTGTTTAATTTGCTTAGTTTTTTCCAAATGATTCGAATTTGTTTGAATTTAATTTGAATCGTTTTGAAGTCTTATGGGTTTATTCTGTTTTTTTTTAATTTACTTGGAATCCTTATAAATTTTATCAAACTCTTCCAAATTCAAAACAACATATCATTAATGCACATTAGTGACTTTTCATCACTTTTTGGGTTGTCCCAAAAAAAAAACGCTTTTTGTCACTTTTTCGATTCAAATAGCTAACTTTCACTTTGTTGAATAAATAATTCTATTTAAACAAAATTACATGCTTAACATTTTGGTCTTTATATATATAATAATCAGGAAAAAATCATAGAAAAGTCAAGGAATTTTGAAAATAAAGTTTTTGCGGTCATCCGGGTAATACAATTGACCTACATTGCCGTTAGTGATTATAGTAATCACTTTTAGAGTTTAATTAAAAATAATAACTTTTCATAATGATTAAAATGATCAGTTTTTCTGGTCTGATAAATCCATTAATTTTTTTGAAAAATTGCTGATAAATAATGATATAATGATGTTCCCATCAAAATGTGAATTTCTCGTGATGCTCTCACTTCCGGCTATGATAAATTGCACCTTGCGCGAGGGTTTCGAAGAAGCGTTATCACATTTGTTCCCACATTTTTTTCGAAATTATTTTTTTTTACTTGTACGTAATTGTGGAAAAAGAGCGATTTTAAATAAAAAGTAAAAAAAAAAGGATTTTCATAATAATTGCAGTTGATATAAGAACAAGAGTGATGTTATAATATCATTCATATCAGAGAGTAATTATATTCTCTTCCGTAATTATTACGTTGATAATTAAGTCCTTCAAGACTTCCTTTTCAGAGTCAATTATGTTGATTCAAAAGTTCTGAAAAAGTTAATTTTTTATGTTGCAAAAAAATTACCATATAAAATAGTATGTTCTCCTTCTTAATGAACTCATAATGTTTTCTGCCACCTGAAATCACACCTGTTGGTAAAAATCCTTCTCTATAATGAATACAGAATGAATAAATTTACGACTCGCACACATCAAAATGTGAATTATTCTACTAAAAAAATACTAAATAAGTCAATAACAATAGTGAAAAAAGAAATGTGACAAATGTGAATTAATTGTATTAGAAGGAAACATTACTACTTGATACAATAAGCAAAAAAATTATTTGATTCAAGCAAACATTTCATTGACCCTATATCAAAGCTGGAATTCGATTCAAATAAAATTTGTTCAAATAATAAACAATTGTGTATTTGAAACAAATAATTTTTGTTAGAATCCATTTGTTTCAATGAATCACATATTTGTATTGACCCTACATCAAAGAAAGAATTTGATTCAAACATTTTTCAGAGTGTAAACACCACTTCTGTAATTTATTTCCACATTGACTTAATTTAATGAATAAAAAAATTATTTCTCAAAAAATAACGAAATGTCGAGTAGGCTCAGATTCATCTCTAGCGAAAAGAAGTAATCAGCAATTCAAATCGCCGTGGACAATCAATATGCGAATCCAATTGCATCCCGAGTAAAATTTACGATTCAAATAAAGCCACTTGAAAAATAGAACTATAATTGCACAGCTCGAGGGTCGATACATTTTTTTGCTCAATTATTGACTCAATTGTGAGCCTACCTTCGGTTGACGCAAAAGAGGCGGATCGGTGTCTGCATCAGCAAGATGCTCAAGTCGCATCTCGTAATAGCACATTAACTCCGAGGGATGCAACTATGATAGCTGCCATTACAGTCAGCTACTGCATTTTTTTTTCTGAAACCGGGTTTTCCCTAGGAATGTGCGTTGTCGTTTGTTGAATTTACGGCCGGTTAAAATTAGCCTCGACTTCCATCTAATCTAATCGTCAGTGTTAAGAAGTAAATAGTTTGTTTTTTTATATAAGGAAGTTATTTTTTAAATAATTTACGAATTGGTAACTAGTTACATTTTAGTACTTTTAAAATGTGGTCCAAAACTAATTTTTACCAATCAATAAATTTAACTATTTTTTAAATTTCGATATTCAAAATTCAAATTGTGGTGGTTAGTTTTCGGAAGATTCTTTGGTATAAAAGAAATCATGTTGAATTTGAGAAAGGACAGATAGAATGACGAAGCTTTCGAAAAATTATTTCTTGTGAAAATAAGTAAAGATAAATAAACAAAGAAAAATTCTGGTTTATTTGAAAAATGTAAAAAATGAACTATTTAAATCGAAAAAGTGACTAAAATGTATTTAAAAAAAGTGACTAATGTTTTTTTGAATTTCAAAAAAATTCGGTAAATTGGTCAAAATTCCAATTGGATGTAAAATAATTCAGGATAAATTCAAAAATTAAAAGGAAACCATAATTAATTAAATATGATTCGAAAGAATTTCGAGGAATTTAAAAGAAATGAGAAGAATGCAATGAAGTTCATACAAATTCAAGGTAAATTAAAAATAAATTGAAGTGAATTGAGAGATGCTAAATATGCCACTAAGTTTACTATTTTACCATTTTTAAATAACTTTCGGAGTATTTCAATTATTTTAAGGGATTCCAATAGCTCTACAGGTATTTTTTTTAAATGTCCAGAATTTCAGGAAATACAAGATTTTATGTAATTTTATATAAAATATATTTCTTTCATATTTTCATGGATTCCAAACAATTCATTCGCACAAAATTAAGGGATTTCGTAAATGTTAAAGATTTTCAAATTTTTAAAGGCATTTCCATAGATTTAAAAAAATATATCATAAGTAACAAATAAAAAATGTTAGGATACCTTATAAAATATTTCAAGAAATTTGTAATCGATTTGAATATTTCGAAGAGATTTCCAAGAATTTTTAAAGACTTTAGGCTATTTTTAAAAATTCCAAGAAGTTTTCAAGAATATAAAGGTTTTTAAAATATTTGAAAAAATGTCTAAGAATTCAAGGCGATTTTAAAGACATATGGAATTCATTAGAAGAATTTTTGTGAATTTAGAATAATTCAAGTGAAATCAGATTAATTTTGATGAATTTAGAAGAATTCAAGTGAAATCAGATTAATTTTTATGAATTTATAAGTATTCAAGTGAATTCAGAATAATTTTTGTGAATCGAATGAATTCAAAATGATTCAAGTAAATTCATGAGAATTTAGAAAAATTTAAAGTAGAAGAGAATTTCAAAGAATTAAAAAAATGTAATTCAAAATAAATAATTAAGAATTCAGGATGAATCACAAATGAATTAAAATTATTTGAAAACAACTGAGAAAGACAAAAATTTTAAAATGATTCCAGTAAAATTATATTGGATTTAGAAGAATTTAAGGGAACTTAAGAGACTTTAATTAAATTCAAAAGAATTTTAAGTAACATAATTGAACGGAATTTTAAAATCACAACATTTCCATTTAATTGAGTAGAAATAAAAAAAAAACACTGATAAATTAAATCAATTTTGAGTGAATTTAGAGAAGTTGAAGGAAAATAAGAAGAATTGGATTAAAATCATAAAAATTTATCGTGAATTAAAAAAAATCAATTGTATTCAAAGCAATTCAAAAATGTTAAAAAAATTAATTGAATTCATTAAATTCCTGTATCTGAATTCTGAATTGAGTAAAAGTATTTCTATTATACCTAAATTTGTATCTGTATAGTGTAACCATTAAACTTTTGTTTGAATAAATTATAATAAATCCCAACCAAGTTTTTTTATTGCTATAGAATTAACAAACCTGTTTAGTTGAGTCAACCAAATTATTTTGTTGCAACATTTAGTTGATCCTCGCAAAAAGTTTGGTCTAACGCTTAATAAAATTTGTTTGAACTCAAAATAAAATATTTTGATGGATAAAAGAATATATTATGCAGAACTAGGCATATTTTTGTAAAATCTATAAAATTATTTTGTTTTAATAACAATTTTAGTAACAATAATAATTTTATATTTGTAACAATATTTTGAGAAAATGTTCTATTTTGTAGATATAATAAAATATCTAATGTTTTCGTGAATAATAAATTGATTCAATAAAATGCATTCAATTTGCAGACAATGTTCTCAAACACTCAGTAAAATGTTTCTTTGAATCAAACAGACATTTGTCTGACCCTATAATTCTATATCTATGCTAAAATTTGTTTAAGTCAAATAAAGTTTTTTTGAATAAAACAATGGTGTGTTTGAATCAAATCAATTTTGTTTGAATCATACAGATAATTGTTTCAATCAAATATACATTTGACCCTATGACAAAGAAAGAATTCGTTTGATTCAAACAAAAATTTTTCTGTGTATGTCAAATGCATTTTACCAAATCAAAACATTTTCTCTTCTAGCTTTTTTCAAACAATGAATATTTTGTAACGTAAAAAAGGCTATGTTTAATTCTTTATAACATTAAATTATAAAGTAAAATTAAGAAAAGTCACTATCACTAGTCACACACAATAAAACTTTATTTGATTCAAAACTGCTTTAAAAAACCTCACAGATAAAAAAATACGTTGCCTTTTCCAGCTGACCAGCTAACATCAGCCATATTGAAAAATAAGCCTTAGGGCGTCTCCGCATTCATGCTCGCGTCTTCGATGCGAGCAACCAAATTCTTTGGCACGAATAACAAACCCTACCTATTAAACAAATTTGTTTAAACAAAATAAATAGCTTCGTTATACCAACCACTGTTTTGTGTTATCACCCAATTTGTATAAAACGATGAGAAACTTTCCAAAAGAATTATTTTGTTGCAATAACTTTTTTTCTCAGCGAACAGAAAGCGCGAACTTGCCGGATTATTATCCACGTAGAATGTAAATTAAAGGCGCGTAAGACGGTTTCAAGGCAAGGACAAGTTAGTCGAAGCAATTTGGCTTTATTGGTAATAAAGCTGTGAAACTGCTCGGAGGCACGTTCGACCGTCGCTGAGGGACTGATTCTTGGGCCCTGAGTCAGGCCCCGAACCAACACAGGTTCACGGCTATGACGGAAGACCGTTAGGTTTTTTAGCAGAAATAGTCATAAAGCGGCCTTCGGCCCGTCGGATCGACAATGGACATAACTGTTAAATTTCGACCTTTTTCAGAACGTCTCTTTTAAACTTTTGAGTTTTGAGTGAAGACGCCAGTTCTTCCGCATCCGCTCAACTTGAGACATCGAGCTCGATTGAGTGTTGCTCCCACGGAATGGTTGGAATTGTAAATAAAGTTTATCTCGTGATCGATATGGTTCTGAATTCTTATTTCCGACTGTGTTGAAAAGCTGGCGTTGCGAAGTTCGATGGCGAAACTACTTTCAGAGCGAGAGGAGTGCAGACCAACTTTGGAATTTCATTGAGAGTGATTTATCGAAGAAAGTTAAAATTGTGATTCTTGAGTGTGTTGTGTGTGTGTGGATTTGAATTATTGGTGGGTGAAGTCGAAGTGGAAAGACAATTTTGGGTTTTGATCAAAACAGATTTTGCTGGAATTGTTGGATGCTCGATTGGATCTTGTATTTTATTAGAAAGCTTTTTTTTATTGGTTCAGATTCTTTCTGTAAGAAAAAATTCTAAACAGGGAAAAAATTAGGATTGAATAAAAAAAAAATATATTGGTACAGGTGGATACAACATTTTTAATAGGAAGAAAAATTGTACTCAAGAAAATGTACTTGATTGCAGAAAATCAAGTTTCTTCATCGAAATACGTTTTCTTGAGGCAAGACAAATTTCTTGGGTCAAGAAAATATTGTATCTTTGGTATTCGTACGTAATAATTTTTTCCGTTTAAAAGAATGATTT
>NC_046666.1:48911711-48918738 GCF_010883055.1 Belonocnema kinseyi | reverse complement strand
TTATTCAAGAATATTTGTTTACTCAAGAAAGTGTACTTTTTTTTATAATTACACCATTAAGCCATTTCCCTTTCGGGGGTACTTGATTGCTAAAAATCAAGTTTCTTCATCAACTTTCATTTTAATGAGAAAAGAAAAATTTTCTTCGATTAAGAAAAATATTGCATTGTCCGTGTTCATGCCTGTTTTTTTCCATTTAAAAAATACCTTAAAATATATTTTTAAACTTCAGACATTAAACAGTATTTAAATATAAAGTATTACCTCCGAAAAAATCAAATTTTTACAATCTATCATGATGGAAAGATATTAGAAAAATAAAATGCAATAATATTAAGAATATCATTTTTTCGTGAAAATTTGTAATTGCTTGCAAAATTTTTCATTCTCTAGTAGATTTTCTTTCACTTTTTTAAATTGATAAAAACTGTGTAGAAAATTACAAAAAATATACTCGAAGCTATACGGTAAAAGAATTAATATTGGATTTAGGAAATATCGTTACGAATACGAACGATACAATATTATATTGATCTAAGAACAATTTTTTTTCATTTAAGAATTTAAAAATTTTTTTGTTCCCTTATTATTCCTTATTGTCTCGAGAAAATGTACTTAATTAAAAAAAAAAAGTTTCTTCATCAAAATTCCTTTTCCTGAGACAAGAAGAATTTTCTTGGATTAAAAAAATATTGCATTGTCCGTATTCGTAGCTGATAATTTTTCCCATTTCAAAAAATTTCTTAAAATAAACTTTTTTGACTTTAGATATTTAACAGTAATCAAATATAAAGTTATACCGCCGAAAAAAATCAAATTTTCACAATCCATCACGATGGAAAGATATTAAAAAAATTTTACGCAATAAAGTACACCATGCAACAATATTAAGATTATAGTTTTTTGTTAAAAATTTGTAATTGCTCTAAAATTTTTGTATATTCTAGTGGATTTTCTTTAACTTTTTTTCAATCGCTAAAAATCGTTTAAAAAATAAAAAATAAACTATTTAAAGCTATAAGAAAAAGGAATTAATATTAAATCCAGGAAATATCGTTACGAATACGGACGATAGAATATTATCTTATTTAAGAAAACAATTTTTTAATTTGAGAATTCTTTAAAGTTTTTATTTCCTTATTAGTCCTTATTGTCTCGAGAAAATATACTTGATTAAAGAAAATTAATTTTCTTCATTTGGGTACATTTTCTTGACTCAAGATAAATTTGCTTGGATGATGAAAATATTTGATTGTTCGTATTCAAACCGATGTTCTTGATTCAATGCTAATTTTCTCCGAGTGCGATTCTTTTTGTTAAAATTCAGAATTTTGTACAAAATGTTGCAAATAATTACAAATTTTTACAAAAATTACAATCTTTACATTGTTTGACTTCAAAGTAATATATTGTATTTTAATATAAGAAAATACATTTCCACTAGAACCAAAAAAAAATAATTTTTTTCTTAGTGTAGCATACCAGAAAAAAATATGAACGTCTTTGCAACTTCCTAAATTTATTTTAACACCTAGTAAAATTCTGAAGCAGTTTTAAAGTTTTTTTTAGAAATATAAAATTACTTCACTTAAAAATATATTATCATGAATTTCAAGTAGAAAAATAATTTAGAAAGATTGTAAATTCTTTCGAGAGATCGGAAAATTTAATGGAAAATAACAATGTTCATATTTATTTATGTCGTACTAAATTATTGTTTCTTTTTTAAAATAATATTTTCATTAAGGAAAGTTAATCGTTTGTTGTTTGAAATTCGTGAAAATTAGGAAAAAATCTGAAAAAATTGAGTATCACATTATCTTTTAGTTAGTAAATATTAACATTTTACAGTGATTTTTCAAAAATATTCAATAGAAACTTGAGAATGAATGCCCCATATAGAATAAAAAATTATTTTAATTAATTAATAGTTTCGAGAATTTTTAATTTCGACGACTTAATGCTTCTAGGAATTTGAAAATTCTGCAAATTACTTTTTTTAGGAATTTAGAAATTCGGGTTTTTAAATTCGGGAAAAACTATTTTTGGTAGTTTTATTTTCTTTCGGGAATTTTAAATTCCCGGAAATTTAATTTTTCAAGAAGTTTACATTTCGGCAATTATTTTTTCGGTATTTTTCCACATTTCAGGATTTTATAAATCCGGCAAAATTATTTCATTCAAAAAATTCTTTGGTTCCAAGAAAATTTCTTTGAATCAAAGAACAAAAATTTATTGGCAGTTAAAGAAAAGTTTCCTTGATTGAAAGAAATTTCTTTTGATATGGAAAAATTTCTTTGGCTGAAAGAAATGTTCTTTTGCTCAAATGAAAATTTTTTAAAATTAAAAAGTATTTTCCTAACTTTAAAGTTATTTTTGGTTCAATAAAAAAAAACTGTTAGCAAAAATGTTTCTTTAATTCAAGACAAATATTTTTATAAGTTTTCTAATTGGAACGAAAAGTATGATAATTTTTGTACTAATCTTTTTAGTCATAAATTACAAGTTAATAAAGTAATTATCTGTAAAATAAAAATTTTCATTTAATTTATAATTCTGTGAAAATGTTGAAAAATTATATTTTTCTTTATTTGGGTAGTTTCAAGATAAAAAAAATTGTTTGCATGCTCACTATTAAACAAAATTTGTTCGTGGTTTTGTAATAGTTATGTAATTACAAGAATCACTAATATAAAAATTGCAGTAAAGCAATTTAAAAAACATGATATTTTCTTGTCTTTGACGAATTTATGACCTTTTTTCCCCATTTGAAGTGTCTGTGTGGAATAAATATATACAAGCCTTTTTCAATTATACATTTTTGGATACGAAATTATTCGAGTAAAAATATATTCTTGCTTATTTAAAAAAAAATTCTCGAAGGAAGTAAGCCTTTTTAAAGTTATTAGTTTTATTGACAAAAACTTGGATTAAATTTTTTAAAAATAATTTTAGACTCAAAAGGAAAAATTTTCGAATTCCAAAATTTGCAATATTTTTTCTGCCTTAAGCAAGACTATAAAAAAGTTCAGAAAAATAATTCTGCTAAAAATACAGAATTTTCAGTTTAAATAGAGACATCATAACTTTTTTGTGAAGTTTATCAAATTTTCTGCACAGAGTTTACAGACTTGCAGTAATTTAACAAAATGGAACCGAAAATCCTGTAAGTTTATAAATAAGAAAAAATATTATAATGTCCATTTTTCAAAAAGTGTTTCTTTTCCCAAGTTTACTAGCTATAATTCACATTTATAGTAGTAGTATTATAGTAATAAAATATTTCTTCATTCACACATACTTCAATAAAAACGCACAATTCACTCACAAAAATTAATAATAAAAAAAAACATGTGCCTGAAGTTCCGAACGTTCAAATAAACGAAATATTTTTCGCTGTTCTATTCTATCTACAAATATAGTTCCAAACTACAATTTAAAATAATGCAATATATTTTCCTTTTTAATCAATAATTTTCAATATAAATAAATGATAATTATGGCACTTTTTCTAGTTTAAAAGTCATAAGTAAACAATTTCGTTCATTTAAACGTTCTGAACTTCAAGCACATTAAAAAAATTATGTTCTTGAAAAAATTGTAAAAATAAGACCCGCCACTGAACTATGAAACTAAAATCAGCGTTCTGCGCATGGAGTGGGCCGTCGAAAAAAAATCGCCCATGGAGATTTAGAGCGGTCAAGGGGCCCAGTAAGGCCGGGATGTGAGTGCAGGTTCAGTGAATGCATATGCCCGTGTTGTATTTAAACTACAAAACGGGTTTCGCGAACGGGATTTGGATCGAGCTGCACATCTCTGGGCCCGGATAGCGATAATCGGTATCGTCCATCGGTTTTGTTCCACTTCAATTCTCAGGCCCAATCTCGGC
This sequence comes from Belonocnema kinseyi, assembly GCF_010883055.1. Classification (NCBI taxonomy): domain Eukaryota; kingdom Metazoa; phylum Arthropoda; class Insecta; order Hymenoptera; family Cynipidae; genus Belonocnema; species Belonocnema kinseyi. Next base: position 48,914,849 of record NC_046666.1, on the reverse strand, counting down.
GTTGGCTCTTACGTAACGGACTGGGTGGTCCATCCTCGGGACGAACGAAACGCCTCAGTCCGTTTACATCGCGACTGAGTTCCATCCGCGATGGTCGACCGACTAGCCTCTCTCTTCCTAAGAAATTTTATTATTTTATATCCAAAACTCCGAGTTCTGTCGTGTTTTATTCAAATTTTTTAACATTTTTTACATAAAAGTGCTAAAAACTGTAGATTTTAAAGAGGATAATTTAAGTGTTAATAGCTTTATTATAAGTTGTGGCGAACACAGTGAGAATAAGGAATACATTTAACAGGGTGTCTAACGACCTGGGAATTTGGCGGAAATTTTGTGCATTTGGAAAAATAAGGGAAAATGGCCGGAATTCGTGAGCAGATCCAGAAAACAATTATTTCGAATCGAAATTAATAACTTTTACTTTTTGCGTGAAATGATTGATATTATTATTATTTAATTTTGCGATTAAATGGATAATTAAGCACTCAAAAAAATGTGTAGTTAAAAAATGCCGCTAAACTAGAAAATTTAAAATTTCTGTCTAGTGACTCGGACAATCCACAAATTTGGCGGGAATTTGGTTTATTTTGAAAAATGGCGGGAATTAGAGAGCAGATCCAGAAATCAATGATTTAAATTGAAATTAGTAACTTTTATTTTTGGCGTAAAATTTTTGTTATTATTGACAAATTATACGATTAAATAGATAATGAAAGCTCTAAACATTATTAAAAATTTAAAATAAAAGCCGTGAAAGTCGAAAATTTGAGACTTTCATATTGAAGAGCTGAAAGATTTTCGGTTAAAAAATATAAATCAAGCTTCTCTTTTACAATGCTCTAAATTAAAGAATATATCAATAAATTTCTAAATGTTGAAAATTTTATCATTTTGAAAAGATTAACTTATTTTGCCGGTTATATCCCGAATATGAAAAAAAAAATCAAAAAATAATGATAAAAACAGAAATTTCCCAAAAAAATTAAAATAGCAGAAGTTTCAAATTTTCGAAAGAAAAGGAAACTACCGAAAATGGTCGCTCCCAAAATTTTGAGACCCGAATGACTAAATTCTCGAAAATAAGAAATTGCCAAATGTTAAAATTCAGGAAAATAGTAAGTTTCCGAAATTACAAATTCGCGAAAATATTAAATTGTGGAAATTAATTCCGGAAAATATTAAAATAATAAATAATTTAAAGTGTATTTTTCAATTTGATTATTTTTTCGATAATTTGAAAATTCAGCAATTTACTATTTTCGGAAATTTGAAAATTCGGAAATTCACTAATTTCGAGAGTTTCAAAATTTGCGTTTTAAAATTGGGGGAATGAACATTTTTGGCAGTTTTTTGAAATTTGAAATTTCGGGCATTTTAATTTTTTGGAAAATTTCTGTTTCGGTATTTTTTTATATTCGGGACTTTGAAAAATCGAAATAATTATGACATCCAATGAGAAATTAAATCATTTTTATTTTAAGTAGATTGACATGTTTAAATTCAAGGTTTTCTATTGAAAACAATTAAATTTCAAATATTTTAGTATTTCTAAATATTAAAAATGTCCTTTTTTAATTTAAAAAACTCAAGTTCAATATGTTAAAAAAAGAATTTTTTAGAGTGAAACAATATTTGAATGGTAAACTTATAAACTAATAGACAAAAATTTTTTTTATTGTAAACGGAATGATTTCATCATTGAAAGGTTAAAAATTAAACTTATCATTTAAAAAACTATAAAACAAACTTATTTAAAATTGCATTCATATTATGTGATATGAATATTAGGATATTTTAAATGCATTAATATATTTTTCTTTTACAAATTTGCAAAATTTAAAGAAAAAAATTTCCCGTGATTTTTCGGTTGTTCTGATTAAAAAAATTCTTGGTCATTTCCTCGACCAGTTTCTGTCTCAAAATTAGTAATTTTAGATAAAAATTAGAAGAAAAACGAAAATACGAATTTTTAAATAAATTCTTTTCGTGTTTTGTGAAAATCAAAATATTAACTCTTTTCTGATAAATCATTGATAGGACTTTTTTCTTATAAATTTATTTTATTATTTATTATATTAATTTTTATACTATTTTATTCAACGTATATTAACTGGTAGTTTTTTATGTTCGTTATATTTTTGTGTGTTCTGTTTCAAATAATCATGAATTTGAAGAGCGAATAATTCATACTAAATATTTATTTTCACTAGTTTAAGAACATGAAAATTGTAATACAAATATAAAATAAAATTGCAATAATAATTTAATAATGCAATACATTTTTTTTAATGCCACTGTTTTCCAATATGCACTATTGACAAGAAGTATGGGACCCTGATTTTCGTTATTTCCACAAAATCTTCTAATTTTGAGACAATAAAACAAATTACATTTTTTGTTACTCCAAGTAGGATAAAAAATATAACATTTCTGTATCCAATGATACTATGCAAATGCCAGGCCACTCTTTCATAAATATTGCAAAAAAGTATAAATAAAAAAATTTGTCTTGGACTAGACATCCTGAAAATAATTTCAACAGGTTATGGGCCCATGATCTGATTTGCAAAATAAAAATGTATTTCTCAAAAGCGGATGCAAAAGCCTGTAGTTATAATTGAAAGAAAAGGAAATAAACAGGAGATTAACGATTGTTGATTATTCAGCACGACCTGTGGTTAATTTTACCTCTCTCATTGAAGTTTCTGATCAGAAATGGTCGGTTTTCTTAAACTCTACCTATCGACCAGTTACAGGTTAAACCGAGCCGCCATTTCATTTGGATTCCAGGGAATCTCGTGGAATCACGACCTATACTTACGTAGGGCGTATAGAGCCCTGTTTAGTTTCCACGGGGGTAATACGTGAGCATTTCGCCAAGCCCTATGGTGTACACGAGCCATGAGGAAATTGGTATTCAGAATCGTTCGATTGCTCATTACTTGCTCCTACGACGAAAATTGCACCTCGGACCGTGTCTCACGTTTCCCTCAGCATCTTCCGCTTCCACATAAGGGCTCACATATGCATATAATATGTGTATAGCAGTATATCGTATGCATACCATACATATATCGTAATGCATACCATCGAGAACGTGATGTGCTTTTTGTTCCGAACGAATACTTTACACATCCC